>NC_061801.1:41182951-41329675 GCF_021462225.1 Girardinichthys multiradiatus | reverse complement strand
AACTGCTACGTCCGTATTAAAATGACCCCCGTGCCGATCTGCGGAGTGTGTCGTAGAGGGGTTATGATCATTTTGCTCAATGCTGTGTGGAGACGGTGTGCTATTTTCTTCTGCATTAACGGGAATTTCGTTAAGTTCATTAACTAAATTTCTTATTTCATCCAGGGCAAGTCTGATTCGGTTATCCATTTTCTATGAACATAAGAAACGAAAATAAAAAAAAACTAACCTACAGAAAAAAAAAAAAAAACACAGTGATCAGTTCAGTTTAAAATCACCTTGATGTCACCAAAATGCTTCTTTAACAGAATCTGACATGCAGCCAGAAGCGTTAACGAAGAGGCCTTATTACGAAGATCCCGTGAGACTGTAGAGACTGTCTTCCTGCGCTGTCCAGGTCTCGATGAAATCTGTTCCACCATCAACGTCGCCTCTGGAAAAGATAAAGAAAAAAAATAAATAAAAAGATAATAAATATATATATATATATATATATATATATATATATATATATTGAAATAATCACATTAAAGCTGAAAAAAAAAAAAAAAAAAAAAAAAAAAAAAAAAAAAAAAAAAAAAAAAAAAAAAAAAAGGGGAATTAAAATTAATTCAGTATGTATGTATGAATTAAAACGTACCGTTCATTAATCCACTCACTAGCGTTGCTCTGCTTTGTAGCGCAAAGAGTCGCTGTCTTTTGGCCGGGGTTAAATATTCTGTAAAAACAGAAGACAATAAAAAGTTATCTTACGCTGCGCAGCACAGCGTTCATAAATAAAACGAAAAAATAGTTTTTAAAATACACAAGTTTTTTTTTTAATCTTACTCCGATTCTTTGCGGTAAAACCTGCAGATTTCACTTCTTGTTGGACTGAAACTGTGCCGTTCTGCTGAAAGCTGTCTTGATCTTTGAAAAGCGACCTTCTGGTGGGCGGATTTAATGTGGCATCTTTGGATGTATCTGTAAACAGGTTTATATGACATTTTTATTGAACTATGCTTAAAATACATATATATATATATATATATATATTGTTTTTATTTAATTTTTATTTCCTTACCTTGCTCCTGCTCGACAACTATGTCTTCCACAGAGCTCTCAGTCGAATCTGTAAACAGTTTTATCTGAGGTTTAAAACAAAAGTCTCTAATAACACATAAATAAAATACATTCACTCTCAAAGAAAAACAGTTAGTTCTTAGGACTTACTTTCTGGAGGTGCCGGTAACTTATCCGGTGTGTCTTCAGGGGAAATGATGATAATTGGCGGAGGAGTATTCAAAGAATCTGTCGTAATTTCTGTGTTAGAAGAAAGTTCAGATGTAGTTGCGAGTTTTTCTTGTTTGGAGATAATTCGCCTTCTCAATTTAGAGTGTCTATTCCAGCCGCTAAATCCTCCAACTTGATCATTCGGGTTTACCTCTCTCATCAAATCTATAAATTGAAACATTGTCAAGGGTTAACTATAATATATATATATATATATATATATATATTATTGCATTTAACATTTACTTACCATAATCTGATTGTGTCAAGATGAAATCATCAAGGTCATCAGCGGTGGGTTCTATGACAAAGAAACAAAAAAAAAATATATATATATATATATATATATATATATAAACAATATATATAAACAAAAAATTGAGAACATTCACATGCATTTAATGATACTTACTTACTTACTTACGTTTTAAGATGTCATTGTGCTTTTGTGAATTATCAGAAGAAGAAGCCACAATTTCCGGGTTTCCTGAAATATTTACCGACATTTTTTCTTGTCAGTACTGGTATTTTTCAATGTAACAAGTGTTATGGTTCAAAGACATTCAGCATTTGAAGACCCTGACACTGAGGTTAACCAATGAAACAGAGCCCCAACATTTACACACAGTATTTTATACCAGAACATGACAGTGTTATCTCAACTGCAAAGACTATGTTTTTAAGACCAAAACCCTTCTTGAGTTCAAAGGTGATATGTTATCTAAGAAACAGACGTAACTGCCCCTTCCTGACATCGCCCCTAACAGTTGTAACCCCCTGTAACTCTAAGATGAAAAAGTAAAAATGTTTTTTAGAAAAGCTACAGGTAACTTAAATTATCATTCCTTTTTCCTAAAATGGAGTCTCTCATGATTCAAAAACAAACACATCATTGCTAGTCAATTTGTAACTTGGAAACAGTATACTGATGTTCTTTTTTTTTTCTGTTAATCTGATATTCGTCTTACCTATTTCAGCTGCCTATGTTTTTAAGACCAAAACCCTTCTTGAGTTCAAAGGTGATATGTTATCTAAGAAACAGACGTAACTGCCCCTTTCCTGACATTGCCCCTAACAGTTGTAACCCCCTGTAACTCTAAGATGAAAAAGTAAAAATGTTTTTTAGAAAAGCTACAGGTAACTTAAATTATCATTCCTTTTTCCTAAAATGGAGTCTCTCATGATTCAAAAACAAACACATCATTGCTAGTCAATTTGTAACTTGGAAACAGTATACTGATGTTCTTTTTTTTTTTCTGTTAATCTGATATTCGTCTTACCTATTTTCAGCTGCTTTTCCAGTATGTTGACGCAGAAGCTGAAGGTTTTTCTCGTTCCATCGATGTAGTGAAGCACAATTTTTTTTTATTTACTTTTTTAGGTCTTTTCTATTTTGAACGGATTTAGACTGGCTCATATATTCAACAAATAGGTCCTGCTGTAAAGCAAAAATTAACTTACAATTCTGTCAGGTTACACAGTTCCTTTATTAGGATTTCATGTGATAGGTCAACATTAAGTTGATTATACCTTTAAAAATATAAAAGGATGCATGTCTTTTTTTTTGTTGTTTTGTTTTTTAGATGTATTAACGCCTGAAAAAAACATACAGATTATTAATAACACCCTTAAACACACCCCTGTGTGTTTTAATTGGCTCATTTAAGGCCTTCCCCGTAACACCCTTAAACACACCCCTGTGTTTTAATTGACTCATTTAAGGTATCGCCCCTAATGACGACAACCAATCAACATCCACTGTTACGCCCCTTGGACACACCCCCCTGCCCACATGGCAACCACATGGCGCCCATATGCCCCCCACCGGAAGTCCCGCCCTCACCGGAAGTCCCGCCCACCTGTCAAAATGTTTGATGGAAGGGTGCACTTAAATTCTCTCTCCTATCCCTGGTTAATTATGGATGAGAATAACTCCAAATCAAACTGGTCTTACTCCATTTGCCACCTACTGTACATCATTGTATAACTCCACCCACTATATTCTGAGTCTGAGATCACGTGACACCAAGTTGCTGATGTGAATTTGTATTCTCAAAGAAATGGTACATGGCAGACCGTTTTCTCTGCCCTCTGACATGAATGAAATAGAGAAAGCACAACAGGAAACTTCATTAGCTGAGTGGATGAATAAAATGTTGCAGACAAAAGAAGAACAAATGTCCAGTGGTCTGCCGATAATCTCTGCTCCTATCCCACAGAATGAGGCCTGGAGACCTGGTCCTGATTAAGACACTCCACCGGAAGGATTGGAGCACTCCTTGGTGGAAAGGGCCGTTTCAAATACTCCTGACAACGCCCACAGCTCTGAAAATAGCAGAGAGGCCTTCCTGGATCCATAAAAGCCACTGTAAGCCAGTTTTGCCGTTACAGGAGCCAGATCAACCGACGGGGTAGCAGAGGAAGTCCGGGTTCAAAGGAGTTGGAGGACCCATATGGCCCAGCATCTCAAACCGGTGAAGAAAACAGCTGATCTGCGCCCAATTATAAAATGGCTCTCTGTAACATGTGGACAGGACTGATAAGCCTGAGCTTAATTCTGGTAGCAGGACTCTTTCTCTGTCTAAAGCAGGATCCACAGGAGGTGATACCGAACCAGAAGAGATGGACATCAGACGGGACCCATCTCAGAACACTGACGGAAGAACATGACGCACATCCATTCCTACAGAATTTCTGGTATTGTTCATGGTGGCATATGCAACACTGAACTAGGTAGAAATGCACAAAAATGAAGGGGACGATTATGATGACATGTTGTAAATAAATCACATCAAAAGCCTGAGTGTACTCATACATTGTATTTCATAAAATGACCTTACAGCAGAAAATCAAAAGAAGTTGTTGCTTAAGTGAAATGAGAAAAAGTTCAATGATGACATAAACAGGGCAGATTTTTAAATTCCTTTATTATGTTTCACTGTTTTCATTAATTAAGTATTATTCTTTTATTTTTATGATTTCAAGTATTATTCTTTTATTTTTATGATTTCAAGTATTATTCTTTTATTTTTATGATTCAAGTATTATTCTTTTATTTTTATGATTTCAAGTATTAATCAACATTTAACTTTTAATGGTTGCCGAGGGCGGCGGGGCCGTATGAGTATTTCCCACAAAATATAATCTGTTTACCGTCCGTGGGTTTTCGCTCATACAAAGTATTTTTCTTACTCGTTTTTATATTAAATGTTTTTACTTGTGATAAAAGGAGGGACTGTTGGATGGGTGCAAAAACTTGTTATCACTCATGTAAAAACCTTGGGTTGCAAGGCACCTGCACTATGCCTTCCTCCCTGTGTGTGTGAGATCATTGTTATCTCTGTGAGAACCAGCCTCCTTTCCGTCTCACACACACCCTGTCTGAACTGTCTGTTGAACTGTGCATATAAATAAAGAGATAGGGTGTCAAAAACTTTGTAGTTTCACTGCAAAGTGGGCTACCCTTGCTGCAAGTAACTATGACTGTATCGTTCTTACCTCTGAGTTGACTAAATAATACCTAACAATGCAAAAATAATCAAAATTGTGATAAGATGAAACAAGATTAACCTGATAACCTAATACACCATAAACTAAATTATGCTAAAATACTTGAACATAAGTTAACATAAATCAGGTAAGGGAAGGCTAACCTAATAAAATGCAAACAAGTTAAAATAAACTGTTAAAATGATCTAACCTCGGTTAAAATGAAACACGTTCAAATAAATGAATCTAAGCTAAAACAATGTTAACATATTAAAACCAAGTCTAAACAAATGTTTGGATAAGACAACATACATAAATAATCTCTTTAAATGCCTTTTTTTTTATGTAGGTTAAAAATAAAGAACAAATATCCTCAACCTCTGAAAAATAGAGTATATTTTAAAGTTGCACAGCAGTCACAGAGAACATCAGATACAATGCAATTTTTGTTCAATATTTGTAACAGAAGCACTTTTCTTGTACAACAGAACCACATTCTAACCCTGAACAAGTCCTGAGGGCTCAGACCAGGCCTGGTTCTTATGTCCAAAAGGCACCAAATGATGATTTGTGGATCAGTTCGTAGCCTTCATATATTAACACTTTCAAATGATCTCCTTTCAGCAAATCAAACAGCTGGCCCATAAAAACAGTCCGGGACCTTTCCTCCGAGCACTTCCCACTGTCGCGGGCTTCGGTCAGGTCCACAATCTGCTGGTACCCTTCGTTCCACTTTTGCAGCTTCACACGGAAGTTCTTTAAGTCTTCATTCTCCACCGTTTCACACAAATGTAACAGAAACCTCATGTAGACGAAGTAATGACCCGTCACAGGGATCACAATGGCACGGCTGTCGCTGTTGTAGGTTCCGTCGTCACCTCCGAACTCGACAGTCCAGTTCATGTAAGGTCTACCAATTAGATTTGATTCAACAATGGAACCTGCAGAATGAAGACAAGCAGGGTTGTTAGGATGTAAAACTAAGACTGAGTCTCCTCTGGTCTCAGACTGAGAGCTGCAACATTCAAATATTTGCATCTAGGATCAAGTTTTATCTTTAGCTGCGAACCCCGGTCCGAACCCTGGTCCGATCCCCGGTCCGAACTGATGGTCCGTTAGTATCAGAGACCGAGCCAATAATCAACAGGCTGGATTTGGATTAAAAGTCAGATATTAATGCTAATGGTCGAGATTCATCTGGAAAAATACCTATTTTACTAATAAGATTTTATATAGTTTGTCCCTTAAATGCTCGATAAATTTCGAAGCAACGTTAAACATTTAATATTATAACATACTGAACAAACATAATTTGTCTGGGCACAGTCAGTTGTAGAGTAATAATGAAATGAATTTGAATTAATCTCCTGTTAGTGAGGATGTCAATGAATAAGCCTTGAAGTAGATTGTATAAATATTAATTCTCAAAACCAACGAGTCAGTATGGAAAAGCTGGACAGCTGTTACGACATTCATGAAAACTGAAACAAATTTCCATTTGGAGGCCCGTAGCTCGGCCCATAGCTCGGCATGGCATAGCAGCTGAATTGTTCTGGTGATCTGCTTGTTTTTTGGTGGAATGTTCATGTGTTTCGTTGCTTAATTGTAAAATCTTAAATAACTTACTGAGAGCAATGCGCAGAGGACTGGCTGTGGAAGGAGCGGTGGTGGGAGTACTGGTTGTGGATTGGTCCCCTGTAGACAAACAAATATGTTAAAGAGTACTTTGGGTCGGTTTCTGACACGGATCACTGACAGGATTCCCAGTTGAAGAGGTTAATAAGTGTACGTACCTGCAGGGCAGAGATTCTGCTGTGCGGAGTAGGCAGAACTGGACACTGGGGCCATCTGTCAATAAAGGAGAACATTCTTTAAGATCCTTTCAGCAGTCCTGGGTTTGATCCCATTTTTTGGAACCTACAGAGGTACCTAATAACTTAAAATACAGAAAAGAAATGCTAACAGAGCTTTAAGTGTTAGTTAACAACCAGCCACATTAAACCAATAATTATTGTTTCAGAATCTTCAGCCTCTGTTTCAGCTCATTCTGTAACAACATGTTTTAGAGGACCAACAGCTCATTACTACTGTAAATGTATTTACAGCTTTCTGTGAGGTCATCTCTGGTTGAACATCAGGACCATGACAGCTGAAAGCCCATTTCCTGGATACGGCTTGAAGCTCTGACTCCAGCTGCACTCCACATCTGCTGAATCTCCTCCTAAAATCTTGAATGGGCTTCCAGCTCAGCTTGTTTAGCAATGGCCTTACGTGACTTCTCCTCCTTGTAGAAGTTTTCAGTGACTGTGTGCTAATTATGCGGACAAATGGACCTAACAGAACGTTACTGGTTTAAAATCATTTTTTTTCCTAATTTTCTCAGAAGCTGATTTTTGCGTTTTCATTGGCTGTCAGCTGAACTCTTCTGAGTTCACAGACAGAAAACAGCCCAGATCTCTCTGTGAGAAATGAATCTACATGATATATGAGTTTGCATTTTTTAAATCTCATTACAGTGATTAATTACATGTCCCTTGATGTTCACTACACCAAAATAAGACGTTTCCAACGCAAACTTTGAGACTGGATGGTTGGATTTACTTCCAAGCAGATGATTATGCTTCAGACACAGCCTGCAGGGAAGTTCGGCGCTGTCCTATCCGGTGTTGTACTACTCCAGAACTTTTGTACAGTTCTTGAGCTTCATAATATTCCTGGTGATGGGAAAGAGTTGGAGGAAGTGGGATAGTTCGGTCCGGTAGGAAGAGGAGGACTCTAACTGCTGTTAATATAACTGAAAGCTACTCTGAATCTTTACATTTTTGGATTTTCTCAGATTAGCAAACAATATCTTCAGCAACCTTCAGTGAAACAGCGGTGTGTGTTTATGATAATAATAATAATAATAAATGCTGCAGTGCGCCCCCTGCCGGCTGCGGGTTTGTGGATCTTACCGGTGCTCTCGTTAAATCCGTGCAGTTGGTGAAGACAAAGAGCGCAGCACAGCTGAGGAGCAGCAGGAGGGTGATGATCCTGAGCCTGGCTTCCTGCTGCTTCATCTCCCGGCAGTGACTGATGAGGATCAGTAGAGGTTTCTCAGAGGGCATCCCTACCACTACATCTCCACTCTCATTGTGACTCATGATGTTCCTCTCTGTCTGCTCTGCTGCTCTCTCCAACAATATGTGGGATTCTACTGATTCTGCACTGATTTTAATAGACACCACCCACGTAAAATTTCCCAATCTCACATTACCTCACAGTATGTTTTTGGAAAGGAGAGTAGAGTGAGGAGGAGCCAAGACAGCTTCAATTCAAACATCACAACACTGGAGTCTATCTATCTATCTATCTATCTATCTATCTATCTATCTATCTATCTATCTATCTATCTATCTATCTATCTATCTATCTATCTATCTATCTATCTATCTATCTATCTATCTATCTATCTATCTATCTATCTATCTATCTATCTATCTATCTATCTATCTATCTATCTATCTATCTATCTATCTATCTATCTGTCTGTCTGTCTGTCTGTCTGTCTGTCTGTCTGTCTGTCTGTCTGTCTGTCTGTCTATCTATCTATCTATCTATCTATCTATCTATCTATCTATCTATCTATCTATCTATCTATCTATCTATCTATCTATCTATCTATCTATCTATCTATCTATCTATCTATCTATCTATCTATCTATCTATCTATCTATCTATCTATCTATCTATCTATCTATCAAAAGTGAGTACACCCCTTGAAGATATGACACATTGGACAGGAGTAAATTTGACTCTAAATCAGCTGTTTCCTCAAATTGACTCAACTCACAGACATTATTGTCTAAACCATCAGCAATAAAAGTAAGCACACCCCTAAGTGATAATGTCAGAATTGTGCCCAGTTAGTCATTTCCCTGCCCCCAGGTCATGTGACTTATTAGTGTTAGAAGAAAGGAATGGGGAGAAGGTGTGTTAGATTAGTTTTCATTAAGTTAATAAGGTCAGACTGTGAGCCCAATCTGTGGGGCTTTACTGTAATATTCACTCTAAGACCATCTGGTGGCTTCATGAAGATCGGAGCTGACTCAAATGTAACTTTCATGTTTTGTTGAGGAACGACCCAAATGCAGAGCGTAGCAGGAGATGAAAAGGTTTAATAATAAATAAACTGGACCAGGCACTGAAACATAGGCAGGTGTGAGACATGGGAAGGAGGTGACAGGATCATGGAGTAAACAGACATGGAGCAGGCAGACAACAGGGGGAACCAGTAGAGAACAATGAAAAACAGAGTGTTTAAATATTGAGGCAGGGTGAAAAATGGACCAATGAACACAGGGAGCTAATCAGAGGGGAATCAGGAGCAGCTAGTGAAAGAGAACATACAGGCAGCTGAAGGAGGGAGGCTAATTGACACACATGAGCAGGGAGTCCAGGGGAACAACAAAAACATGTAAGTGAACAATGGAACTAACTTAAAGAACATAAACAGGGAGGAACAGATCTACAAGGAAAACGTCTAACACAGGAATCCAAGAAACCCATTTAAACACAAGAATGAATGATGAACCTGATCAACAGGAATGAACAGAAAAACAACAACAAAGAACATGGAGGTGCAGAGAAGCCCTAACCCAGGCAGATTATCACAGTAACACCCAGTGATTCACCAGGTCTACCACACCTCAACAGAGGTCCGATGAACCAGCAGCTTTGACTCACATTTAGCAGTTATCACAAACATTTGGTGACAGCTGTTGCTCTGATATTAAAAGCAAAAGGTGCTGGTAGTGGTGAGAACCAGATATAAAACTCTTCCCAGACTGTTTGACCTCCACTCCAGAACCAGCTTATTTTCCTATGTTGTTTTCAGAATCTGAACTCATTTAAAAAGCAGCTGGTTCCGGAGTGGAGGTCAAACAGTCTGGGAAGAGTTTTATATCTGGTTCTCACCACTACCAGCACCTTACTTTTTAATTTAGTTGTTTTACTCTTCTTATTTTCTTGTTGCCACTTCACTGTTTCTCATGTTATTTATGTTATTCTTCCTTATTGTATTTATCTTTAATTATTTCTCCATTTGTATTTGCTCTTTTATCTTTAATTCATATTTTGATCTAATCATGTTTAAATTTTATTCTCTCTTTGTCATGTGTATCTGTGAAAGGCACTGTACAAATAAACTTTACTTAATAAAATCTGTTTATTGATCTGAAGATTTGAGAAGAAACCAGCAGAAATGGCGGCTAAAGTATATTTTCACAGCTTTGAATAGACGATCTGAAAAACTGAACTTCTTAATATGACCTAAACTTGAAGAAGAGCATGTCTATCTGCAGGTTCTTTGAGTTGATGTGATGTTCTTTCTCCTGGTTTGATGGTTTTTGGATGAACTGTTGTTGTTCTCCATTCAGACATCAGACAGAGTCAAAGTGAAAAGTTTACTGTCTGTAACGTTGCTCTGGTGCATCTAGAAAGCAGTCGTTCAAATAAAATGAGCTCGATCATCTCCCCTGACCAAGAAAACACTGAATTCTTCTTAACCACAGAAAACAGCGACATTTCAAAGCAGCTTTTAGCTCCTGCTGATCAGCTCTTCCGTAAAGAACCCTCAGGCCATCAGCATAAGCATGGTTCAGGTGAGATCCAGAACCATAACTGGTCTGGAGAACATTTCACTCACTCCTTTGTTGATTTGTTTCTGATCATTTCTGCTGCTGCAGAGCCACATCAAAGTTGTTTATGTGGTTTTATTAGAGCTGAATGCTGATTGTCTCTTCTTGACCCCATGGTCTTAAACAGAACAACACTGATTGTTAAAGTTTAACTGTTTGAATGGGCTGAATAAATTTCACCTGAGTGAATTTAGATGTAAATCTCCAACAAGAGTTAGCTAGCTGAAGTTAAAGTTAGCATTGCAGTGAACATTTATTGAAGTATTTCTGATATTTACTGGATGTTTCTGGTTATGAGGAACCAGTATTTGGTCAGGTGTCTGGTCTTCATTGGTTTACATCAGTTAAACATTGGAACAAGGTGCAGAACTTAAACAACAACATGAACAGAGATGATTCTGCTGATGAAAGATCTGAGAGTGAAACCTCTGATGAATGTGAGAATAACAAACAACATTGGACAGAAGAAAAGCTGATGGGGCAAAAAGAAACTGTTGTTTCTGCACAGCCACATGACTCCTTAAGCTTCATGTCTTTAGGTTTCTGTCTGTGATGGTTTCTCCTGGTTTGGCCCTTTGTGGATTTAATCTGGATTTGTCTTTAGCTTTCCACCTGTTTCCTGCTTCTGCTCCCTTTAATCCCTTTCGCCCTCAGCATATTTAGTGAGGCAAGGCAGGAAACGTTTTTTTGAGTTGCATCATTCATGGCATGAAGTGTTGTAAAGATGAAAGGAAAAAATGTCATTTTAAGACAAGAAATATTTCAAAGCGTAAGATAAAAGTAAAGAAGCAGTAAAATGGTTGTTCAAAAATAAAAAAATATTTTAAAAGATGAAAAAAAAACAGATGAAACCAGCTTTGACTGTCTTGGAAAAGTAGCAGCAAACTAAATAATATTTAGTTTTAAACTTTTTTGTAACATCTCAGGCCTTCATGTGGTTCCTTACCAGAACTGAGGAACCTAGAACCTAAATTCTGCATTCCCGTATTTTGTTCTAGTCCCGGGACATTTGCTGCCACTTTTCCAAGACATTCAAAGCTGATTTCATCATTTTTTTCATCTTTTTTTAATGGATGATATTGGTATACATTCATTTTATTTCTGTTCACCAACCCTCAAATGGACAATTATTATAACTCAGCGGTTTTTATCTGATCAAACGGTCTGTAGTTTCTTGTCTAACAAAACTGAAACTCTGGTAGCTAATTGTTAGCTCTCTGGCTCCATCTGGAGTTTAGGAATATAACACAACGTCCTTAAAAATAATTTCCTTCTGGACTCTACATGGACAACCATGCTGTCATGGGAATAGAAAAGCAGGTCCTCTTTCTTCTCTAGAGTTTTACAGGACATAACTAAACTGATGTGGTCTTTACCAGATTCAAAAATTAGCTCCTGGAGCCCCACAGTAGTAAGTAGCGTGTTGCCTTGTAGCAAGAAGATCCTGGGTACTAAACCCAGACAGAAACAGATGACACTAACATAGAAAACCTGTGTGTGAACGGTTAGTCTGTCAGAAGGTTGTCTTCAAACTATCTTCGGTCCACCATTCTCCAGAGAGAAAGGTTATTCCCAAGAGGGAAACATCTCAGACAGCTGCCAATCTTTGCAGGAGAGGACGTCCCAGCAGGTTCAGGCCAAGGTCAGAGCGTGAAGCTCAGAGAAATGACCCAAAACCCCAGAGCTCTATCTCAGACTCAACTGGCCTCAATTAGCAGGTTAAAGGTTAAAGGTCATCCGGACAGTTAGAAAAAGAAAAAGAAGAGATGCTGGACCACAATGTGCAAAACCAATCTCAGCACAAACAACCTCATAACTATCAAGCATGTTGGTGGGTGACTAGATGATGTGTGGGATTGCTTTGCAGCCTCAGGACCTGGACACCTTGAAGTGATTGAATGTGCCATGATCTCCTCTCAAGACCAAAATATTCTAGAGTCAAATGTGAGTCCATCTGTCCAACAGCTGAAGCGTGGTCCAAACTGGGTCTCATTAACAGAACAATGATCCCAAACACAGCAGCAGATTTACACCAGAAAGGCTGAAAAAGTAGAGAATTGAAGTACTGCAATGGTCCAGTCAAAGTCAAATTCCTTGTTTGTGAGAACAAACTTCTCTGTGATGGGAAATTCAGAGAGCTGTGCAGAAATGTGGTTCCCTTCAGGTTAGCTTTCAATCCTAGAACCTGCTAAAGATCAGGGCCCGTATTCCCAAAGAACCCTGAGACTAAAAGTGGCTCCTAGTGATGTCATTCTAAGAGAAATCTGAGAATTTCTCAAATTGTTCTGAGAATTTTCCCTCAGTGAGATGAAAGTTATTCAGGAAGCATCTGAGGCCTTCAGAGAGCTCCTAACGTGAGGAGATGTTCAGAGCAGTGAGGAGAACCTTTAGTGATCCTAAAAGTGTGTGAAGCAGAGAAGATGGAGGAAAGACAGAGAGAAAGGAGAGATCTTCTCCTCCAATGAACAACAGTAAATGAATAAAACGCTACCGGCTCCATGGAGCAGAGATCCACCCCCTGAACTAATTAAAATATGACAATTAATGGATCTGGTGCTGTTTCAGTCTGTTTCAGAAGTTTTCTTTGATTCACCTGCAGCTTCAATATTCTGAACCTGCTGCAGATACACAGTCCAGTTTCTTCTCCTCAGTGTGAAGCCACATGTTGGTCTTGTGTAAAATTTAAATAAATGTATATAAACTTGTTGGATGGGTGCAAAAACTTGTTATCACTCATGTAAAAACCTTGGGTTGCAAGGCACCTGCACTATGCCTTCCTCCCTGTGTGTGTGAGATCATTGTTATCTCTGTGTGAACCAGCCTCCTTTCCGTCTCACACACATACACCCTGTCTGAACTGTCTGTTGAACTGTGTATATAAATAAAGAGATAGGGTGTCAAAAACTTTGTAGTTTCACTGCAAAGTGGGCTACCCTTGTCACAAGTAACTATGACTGTATCGTTCTTACCTCTGAGTTGACTAAATAATACCTAACATTTATTGGTCCTTCGAAGCCGGATTAATTCAATAACCTTATTTCTCTTTGCTTTAACAGTGACTCTGGGATCCGTGGGGGAAGCCTGACGTCGAGCGAAGCACCGCTGCACAGCCTCCATTAGCCGGAGTGGCTGAAAGTCCCGGTGTGTGTGAATTCACACCTGGCCAGTGGGTTATTGCCTTCCTCTGCGCGGGGTGACTCTCACAGGGTCCAAAGAGTCACCAAGAAGTCAACTCCGAGGTGAGACAGTTTTAAAATACAGTTCATAGGAAAAGTACTTAACAGTCGTTGGTAGTGCGTCGCCGGTAAGGACGCTGCATTAGGATGGTTTTATTCCACCGTGAAAGGGATAGTGACAAATTTGGTACAATCCCGCCGTGAAGGGGATTAAAGAAAACGACTGAGGATTATTCCCCTGTGAGGGAATAGAGTAAGCGCTATATAAATAAAAGAAGAAAAGTACTTAAAAGTCGTTGGTAGTGCGTCGCCGGTAAGGACGCTGCATTGGGATGGTTTTATTCCACCGTGAAAGGAATAGTGACAAATTAAGGTAGGGCCCCGCCAAGAAGGGGGCCAAATAAAACGACTAAGGGTTATTCCCCTGCGAGGGAATAGCATAAGCGCTATAAAAGTAAAAAGAACGGAGTAAATTGAGCTCATAAAATAACACCAAGTTAACTTAGAAAAATTACAAGGTACCTGAAACTAACTGTGTGACTGTGTTGTGTGTGTTTGGAGGACTAAGCATTTTAATAGAATCATAGCAGGATTCTGCTAGTCCTGTGTTTTCTTTTGCCCAGATTAAAACTACGTACTGGTGACTTTGGAGATTCAGGTCGGATTTCATTCCAGAAAATTAACACCGCTGCGAATTAGTCGCAGTAGAAGGCCGTGTTAATGTCCTCTCCTTAAAGTCTCATGCCAGTGACCTTTTATCTGGGACATTTATACTATAATTAAACTAACATAAAACATAATGGAGAAGAAACAAAGTAAACTAATTGACTTAGAATGGGAGGTAAAGTTTATGGAGAACTATGTAAAAGGAGCAGGTATGATCTGTCATAGATGGAATAAAAAATAAAAAACATGGGTTTTTGGGCAAATTAGATACAAAGGATGTCTTAAAATTACAAGGGGATCTAAAATTAGCAATAATGAAAACTAAAAAGAGAAAAATAACAAAGAACAATGGGGAAAGAACAGAGAAAAAGCTCTGATTTAACAGAAATATGTACACGATGGCATAAAAATACGGATTTTCAGGTAACTTAATTATCACGGAAATCCTAAAACTACACGGGGATCTTAAACTGGAGATTATGCATTCAAAAGATTCAAGAGACAATAAAAAACCTTGCCAGATTATAATTTCAAAGGGGACTTTTCAGTCCCTGAGTGCTCACAGTTGATAAACAGATTAAAACAAAAAGATGAATTAAAAAAACAACAATAAGAGCAGCTTTTAACTGACATAGCCATAATACTGAGGCCTTAAGAAAAGCACAGGAAAAAACTTTCAGCTTAACTGAAAACAAATAAAGGGGGGCGGACTGCCACCCATCCCAGGTTAGAATACCAAGGTAGCCCCAAATTATAAAGACTAAGAGATGGTTTTAGAGGATGTGGTAAAGGAAGTTAAAAGAGGAGGTGACAATGTGGACAACATGGAAACTGTCCAACTGGACAACCCAGTGAACAATGACTAGAGTTGTTAAAGAAGTAATCTGAGAGTAAAAGATTTTGTAGGCAAGCATTAGTGAGAAACAGGTGCTTTAAAAATCATTCTATGGTGTTATACTACTAACAATATCATGATAAAATGCAAAAGATTCATTTTACAGGGAAATAATTCCATATTTGGCTCAGATTGTTTGCATTCTTGATTTTTCCTCTTTGAGAGAAGTTAAATTTCAGCTCTGTGAAACGACCTTGACAAAGAGATACAGCTGCCTGAAAACAAAGATAAAACTTCTGCAAACAGCAGAAGCCTGTCTCTGCTGAAAGGTCTGAAAAAAAAAAAAAAATTGTAACTCTACCCTGCATGTGTCAAACTCAAGGTCCGCGGGCCAAAACCGGACCCCAAAAGTTTAGTGATTCTCTAGAAGTAGAGCCTTTTAATATGGTGATTGTGTGCTTGAATGTTATTTTGTCAATCAATAAGCAGTTTTGTCTACATTCTGCCACAATCTGCCTTTTGAAAATGTTTTGAATCTTGCTCTTTATGTATAAAAAAAAAAAGAAAGAAAAGAAAAATTGGCTAAAGTCTGCAGACACAAAATGAACCTGGATTGACGCTCTAACTAAGTTTATTTAATCTGAGATCTTCTCCAAATGCAACAGTATATGTCAGTCTACATGAGATACTAACAACTTCACCTACTGGTATAATATAAAGATCTGATTGAATATGTGAAACAAACAATGATGAAAGTTTTTCAACAGGTGATGCTCATCCAGGAGGAAGACAGTGTTCCTAGGAAATGCAGCTCATTCATTAACAATCAATTTTTCTCCTATAGGTGGAAGTTTTGCTGACTAATCATAGGCTGGATCTATGAAACATTATGTGCACAGAACAAATGACCAAGGTTCTGACTGACTTATGAACCTCACTGACCTGACAATAACATGACACCCAACAGATAACACCTTTAAGGTGGACCCACTAAGACCACCTTATTGATTCTTGGTGAATAAAAAAAAGAATTGAAGCGTTCAAAACAGACCTTGTGGAAACAAAAGGGGTTATGAGGAAACAATGTGCATTTTAAGAATAATAGAAGTCAAATTATGTTCAAATTTTTGCAAATAAAATTACTCTGACAGAGAAGTAAGTAAGTAGTGTGTGAATGTGTGTGAATGGGAATGACTGATTTCATTGTAATGCATCTTTGAGGGACCTTAAAAGCGCTAATAAAGGTCTGATGTTCTGATGATCTTTGCCAAATTTATATCTTAATAAGGTTTCCAGAATCTTTTTCAAAAAATCATTTAAAGATGGCAAAGGTTCTACCTCTACTGAAAATACTGATAACCATGAGAAAGCTCATAGACCCGTCTTGAATTTTTCCTAATTCTTTTACAAACAGGTTATTTAAACTTTCATGTGGCCAAATGTCTGTGTTTGACTTTCTGTTTTTGTGAAATAAATGTCTGTTTTATGTTATGTAAAAATTAGAGTCCTCAACATTACCATAATAATATTAGGTCAGTTCTCTATGGTAAAACAAAAAGATTTTAACAGATGTTTAGACTTTTTCCAGTCAGGTTCAAAATGATTGAATTAGACTCAAACTTAACATAAGATTAAATGAACCTTAACAGAACTGGACTGGACTGAAATAGATAAAACTTTAGTTAATTGAAACAAACTTTAGTTACTTGAACTAAATACAAAGCTGACTGAAACTGTATGTTGTATCTATAAAACTGGGTAAGATAAACTAAGATTATAAGATATAATATGCCCTTCATTTTTTGTGTTCATCAGTGAGTGAGTTTTTATTTTTATTTTTAATAAGAACTAAACCAAGCATTATTTATAATAATAGCAATTACCAAAAATAGTGATCTCATTTTTAAATGTAATAAGGACTTACTTTATAATATATGATAAAAAAGAATAATAAGAATTTGGAAAAACAGAGGCTTTAAACCTCTGCAGGAACAGCACTGACACCGTCAAAGGTAGATCCTAATACAGGAATCTGGAAGCTCATTCTAGGGTGGATAGTCAAAGTCCATCCAAGGATACATTTAGATGAGGCAGAGGGACAAATACAGGGCTTAGCTGAGAGCAAAGAGAGCAACATGCATCCTGCCCTAGCTGCTGTCCCACCTGAACTGTGGTCCCAATCATCAACTGATGTAGGACTTATAAAGGGGTTCCCACCATACAAGGTTAAACTAATATCTGAAAAAAGGCCATTAGTCCGCCAATACCCCTTAAAGCCAGAAGCTGAAGAAGATACTAAGCCAGTAATACAAGATATGTTGAAGTCAGGAATATTAAGAGAAGCACCTGACGCTACATGCAAGACATATCACACTGACATCGCTATTATTATCACAGCCAAACATAACTCTAAAAAGATGTGCCCCTTAAATCCAAGTACTCTAATACCTACTGCAGAAGATGGAAAACCACATTCTTATAAAGCAAAAGTTGAAGAAGACACAAAACCCAGAAGAGACATTTCTCAAACCCTTATACCAGATTCATGTGTTGTGTTTGTAGATGGCTCAGCATCTAAAGATGAATATGGAAAGAATAGAGTTGGTTATGCAGTAACAACCATCGATAGGATAATAGAAGCTAAATCTCTACCCAATACATGCTCAGCCCAAACAGCAGAATTATATGCTGTAGTAAGAGCATGTGAATTACATGAGGGACAAATACTTACTATATACACAGACAGCCAATACGTTTTCGGATCAGTACATCACCATGCTAAGATTTGGCAAAATAGAGGTTTTAAAACATCATCAGGGACAGAACTAACTCATTTCAACCTATTAAAGAGAAAATGTCAGATCTGCTATTTATAGACACGGACGTGCTGAAAGACGCCCAACAGTCAGCACCCAAGACAGAAATAAAGGCCTGGCTAAAGAGAGGAGCACAGAAAAAAGATGACATCTATCAGATAGAAGATAAACCAATCCTCCCAAAAATATTTATACAACACAGCGGCTACAGTGACACATTGGGAAGACCCACGTGTCAAGAGGGGAATATGTCACATCTGGTAAAGCATTAATGCTACACTATAAATATTTCTGACTATGCAAAGAATGTTTGCAGATCATGCATAAGTTGTTGCAAACACGGGGGAAGAAATATTGCCTAGTTGTAATAGATGAACCTAGTGACACATTTCTTCCCCACATATGGTATCCCACAGATTATAAGGTCAGATAATGGAACTCATTTTGTAAATAAATTAATAGAACTAAGTTCTAATGCATTAGGGTTTCAGTTAAAGATTAAGGAAAACAATGGAAGAAACAGGGAGGCCATGGCCCGAATGCCTATCCCTGGTTAATTATGGATGAGAATAACTCCAAATCAAACTGGTCTTACTCCATTTGCCACCTACTGTACATCATTGTATAACTCCACCCACTATATTCTGAGTCTGAGATCACGTGACACCAAGTTGCTGATGTGAATTTGTATTCTCAAAGAAATGGTACATGGCAGACCGTTTTCTCTGCCCTCTGACATGAATGAAATAGAGAAAGCACAACAGGAAACTTCATTAGCTGAGTGGATGAATAAAATGTTGCAGACAAAAGAAGAACAAATGTCCAGTGGTCTGCCGATAATCTCTGCTCCTATCCCACAGAATGAGGCCTGGAGACCTGGTCCTGATTAAGACACTCCACCGGAAGGATTGGAGCACTCCTTGGTGGAAAGGGCCGTTTCAAATACTCCTGACAACGCCCACAGCTCTGAAAATAGCAGAGAGGCCTTCCTGGATCCATAAAAGCCACTGTAAGCCAGTTTTGTCGTTACAGGAGCCAGATCAACCGACGGGGTAGCAGAGGAAGTCCGGGTTCAAAGGAGTTGGAGGACCCATATGGCCCAGCATCTCAAACCGGTGAAGAAAACAGCTGATCTGCGCCCAATTATAAAATGGCTCTCTGTAACATGTGGACAGGACTGATAAGCCTGAGCTTAATTCTGGTAGCAGGACTCTTTCTCTATCTAAAGCAGGATCCACAGGAGGTGATACCGAACCAGAAGAGATGGACATCAGACGGGACCCATCTCAGAACACTGACGGAAGAACATGACGCACATCCATTCCTACAGAATTTCTGGTATTGTTCATGGTGGCATATGCAACACTGAACTAGGTAGAAATGCACGAAAATGAAGGGGACGATTATGATGACATGTTGTAAATAAATCACATCAAAAGCCTGAGTGTACTCATACATTGTATTTCATAAAATGACCTTACAGCAGAAAATCAAAAGAAGTTGTTGCTTAAGTGAAATGAGAAAAAGTACAATGATGACATAAACAGGGCAGATTTTGAAATTCCTTTATTATGTTTCACTGTTTTCATTAAGTATTATTCTTTTAATTTTATGATTTCAAGTATTATTCTTTTATTTTTATGATTTCAAGTATTATTCTTTTATTTTTATGATTTCAAGTATTATTCTTTTATATTTATGATTTCAAGTATTATTCTTTTATTTTTATGATTTCAAGTATTATTCTTTTATTTTTATGATTTCAAGTATTAATCAACATTTAACTTTTAATGGTTGCCGAGGGCGGCGGGGCCGTATGAGTATTTCCCACAAAATATAATCTGTTTACCGTCCGTGGGTTTTCGCTCATACAAAGTATTTTTCTTACTCGTTTTTATATTAAATGTTTTTACTTGTGATAAAAGGAGGGACTGTTGGATGGGTGCAAAAACTTGTTATCACTCATGTAAAAACTTTGTGTTGCAAGGCACCTGCACTATGCCTTCCTCCCTGTGTGTGTGAGATCATTGTTATCTCTGTGAGAACCAGCCTCCTTTCTGTCTCACACACACACACCCTGTCTGAACTGTCTGTTGAACTGTGCATATAAATAAAGAGATAGGGTGTCAAAACTTTGTAGTTTCACTGCAAAGTGGGCTACCCCTGCTGCAAGTAACTCTGACTGTATCGTTCTTACCTCTGAGTTGACTAAATAATACCTAACAATGCAAAAATAATCAAAATTGTGATAAGATGAAACAAGATTAACCTGATAACCTAATACACCATAAACTAAATTATGCTAAAATACTTGAACATAAGTTAACATAAATCAGGTAAGGGAAGGCTAACCTAATAAAATGCAAACAAGTTAAAATAAACTGTTAAAATGATCTAACCTCGGTTAAAATGAAACACGTTCAAATAAATGAATCTAAGCTAAAACAATGTTAACATATTAAAACCAAGTCTAAACAAATGTTTGGATAAGACAACATACATAAATAATCTCTTTAAATGCCTTTTTTTTTATGTAGGTTAAAAATAAAGAACAAATATCCTCAACCTCTGAAAAATAGAGTATATTTTAAAGTTGCACAGCAGTCACAGAGAACATCAGATACAATGCAATTTTTGTTCAATATTTGTAACAGAAGCACTTTTCTTGTACAACAGAACCACATTCTAACCCTGAACAAGTCCTGAGGGCTCAGACCAGGCCTGGTTCTTATGTCCAAAAGGCACCAAATGATGATTTGTGGATCAGTTCGTAGCCTTCATATATTAACACTTTCAAATGATCTCCTTTCAGCAAATCAAACAGCTGGCCCATAAAAACAGTCCGGGACCTTTCCTCCGAGCACTTCCCACTGTCGCGGGCTTCGGTCAGGTCCACAATCTGCTGGTACCCTTCGTTCCACTTTTGCAGCTTCACACGGAAGTTCTTTAAGTCTTCATTCTCCACCGTTTCACACAAATGTAACAGAAACCTCATGTAGACGAAGTAATGACCCGTCACAGGGATCACAATGGCACGGCTGTCGCTGTTGTAGGTTCCGTCGTCACCTCCGAACTCGACAGTCCAGTTCATGTAAGGTCTACCAATTAGATTTGATTCAACAATGGAACCTGCAGAATGAAGACAAGCAGGGTTGTTAGGATGTAAAACTAAGACTGAGTCTCCTCTGGTCTCAGACTGAGAGCTGCAACATTCAAATATTTGCATCTAGGATCAAGTTTTATCTTTAGCTGCGAACCCCGGTCCGAACCCTGGTCCGATCCCCGGTCCGAACTGATGGTCCGTTAGTATCAGAGACCGAGCCAATAATCAACAGGCTGGATTTGGATTAAAAGTCAGATATTAATGCTAATGGTCGAGATTCATCTGGAAAAATACCTATTTTACTAATAAGATTTTATATAGTTTGTCCCTTAAATGCTCGATAAATTTCGAAGCAACGTTAAACATTTAATATTATAACATACTGAACAAACATAATTTATCTGGGCACAGTCAGTTGTAGAGTAATATTGAAATGAATTTGAATTAATCTCCTGTTAGTGAGGATGTCAATGAATAAGCCTTGAAGTAGATTGTATAAATATTAATTCTCAAAACCAACGAGTCAGTATGGAAAAGCTGGACAGCTGTTACGACATTCATGAAAACTGAAACAAATTTCCATTTGGAGGCCCGTAGCTCGGCCCATAGCTCGGCATGGCATAGCAGCTGAATTGTTCTGGTGATCTGCTTGTTTTTTGGTGGAATGTTCATGTGTTTCGTTGCTTAATTGTAAAATCTTAAATAACTTACTGAGAGCAATGCGCAGAGGACTGGCTGTGGAAGGAGCGGTGGTGGGAGTACTGGTTGTGGATTGGTCCCCTGTAGACAAACAAATATGTTAAAGAGTACTTTGGGTCGGTTTCTGACACGGATCACTGACAGGATTCCCAGTTGAAGAGGTTAAT
Organism: Girardinichthys multiradiatus; assembly: GCF_021462225.1. Taxonomy (NCBI): domain Eukaryota; kingdom Metazoa; phylum Chordata; class Actinopteri; order Cyprinodontiformes; family Goodeidae; genus Girardinichthys; species Girardinichthys multiradiatus. The sequence goes on along the minus strand of NC_061801.1, from coordinate 41,307,774 downwards.
AAGTGTACGTACCTGCAGGGCAGAGATTCTGCTGTGCGGAGTAGGCAGAACTGGACACTGGGGCCATCTGTCAATAAAGGAGAACATTCTTTAAGATCCTTTCAGCAGTCCTGGGTTTGATCCCATTTTTTGGAACCTACAGAGGTACCTAATAACTTAAAATACAGAAAAGAAATGCTAACAGAGCTTTAAGTGTTAGTTAACAACCAGCCACATTAAACCAATAATTATTGTTTCAGAATCTTCAGCCTCTGTTTCAGCTCATTCTGTAACAACATGTTTTAGAGGACCAACAGCTCATTACTACTGTAAATGTATTTACAGCTTTCTGTGAGGTCATCTCTGGTTGAACATCAGGACCATGACAGCTGAAAGCCCATTTCCTGGATACGGCTTGAAGCTCTGACTCCAGCTGCACTCCACATCTGCTGAATCTCCTCCTAAAATCTTGAATGGGCTTCCAGCTCAGCTTGTTTAGCAATGGCCTTACGTGACTTCTCCTCCTTGTAGAAGTTTTCAGTGACTGTGTGCTAATTATGCGGACAAATGGACCTAACAGAACGTTACTGGTTTAAAATCATTTTATTTCCTAATTTTCTCAGAAGCTGATTTTTGCGTTTTCATTGGCTGTCAGCTGAACTCTTCTGAGTTCACAGACAGAAAACAGCCCAGATCTCTCTGTGAGAAATGAATCTACATGATATATGAGTTTGCATTTTTTAAATCTCATTACAGTGATTAATTACATGTCCCTTGATGTTCACTACACCAAAATAAGACGTTTCCAACGCAAACTTTGAGACTGGATGGTTGGATTTACTTCCAAGCAGATGATTATGCTTCAGACACAGCCTGCAGGGAAGTTCGGCGCTGTCCTATCCGGTGTTGTACTACTCCAGAACTTTTGTACAGTTCTTGAGCTTCATAATATTCCTGGTGATGGGAAAGAGTTGGAGGAAGTGGGATAGTTCGGTCCGGTAGGAAGAGGAGGACTCTAACTGCTGTTAATATAACTGAAAGCTACTCTGAATCTTTACATTTTTGGATTTTCTCAGATTAGCAAACAATATCTTCAGCAACCTTCAGTGAAACAGCGGTGTGTGTTTATGATAATAATAATAATAATAAATGCTGCAGTGCGCCCCCTGCCGGCTGCGGGTTTGTGGATCTTACCGGTGCTCTCGTTAAATCCGTGCAGTTGGTGAAGACAAAGAGCGCAGCACAGCTGAGGAGCAGCAGGAGGGTGATGATCCTGAGCCTGGCTTCCTGCTGCTTCATCTCCCGGCAGTGACTGATGAGGATCAGTAGAGGTTTCTCAGAGGGCATCCCTACCACTACATCTCCACTCTCATTGTGACTCATGATGTTCCTCTCTGTCTGCTCTGCTGCTCTCTCCAACAATATGTGGGATTCTACTGATTCTGCACTGATTTTAATAGACACCACCCACGTAAAATTTCCCAATCTCACATTACCTCACAGTATGTTTTTGGAAAGGAGAGTAGAGTGAGGAGGAGCCAAGACAGCTTCAATTCAAACATCACAACACTGGAGTCTATCTATCTATCTATCTATCTATCTATCTATCTATCTATCTATCTATCTATCTATCTATCTATCTATCTATCTATCTATCTATCTATCTATCTATCTATCTATCTATCTATCTATCTATCTATCTATCTATCTATCTATCTATCTATCTATCTATCTATCTATCTATCTATCTATCTATCTATCTATCTATCTATCTATCTATCTATCTATCTATCTATCTATCTATCTATCTATCTATCTCTCTATCTCTCTATCTCTCTATCTCTCTATCTCTCTATCTATCTATCTATCTATCTATCTATCTATCTATCTATCTATCTATCTATCTATCTATCTATCTATCTATCTATCTCTCTATCTCTCTATCTATCTATCTATCTATCTATCTATCTATCTATCTATCTATCTATCTATCTATCTATCTATCTATCTATCTATCTATCTATCTATCTATCTATCTATCTATCTATCTATCTATCTATCTATCAAAAGTGAGTACACCCCTTGAAGATATGACACATTGGACAGGAGTAAATTTGACTCTAAATCAGCTGTTTCCTCAAATTGACTCAACTCACAGACATTATTGTCTAAACCATCAGCAATAAAAGTAAGCACACCCCTAAGTGATAATGTCAGAATTGTGCCCAGTTAGTCATTTCCCTGCCCCCAGGTCATGTGACTCATTAGTGTTAGAAGAAAGGAATGGGGAGAAGGTGTGTTAGATTAGTTTTCATTAAGTTAATAAGGTCAAACTGTGAGCCCAATCTGTGGGGCTTTACTGTAATATTCACTCTAAGACCATCTGGTGGCTTCATGAAGATCGGAGCTGACTCAAATGTAACTTTCATGTTTTGTTGAGGAACGACCCAAATGCAGAGCGTAGCAGGAGATGAAAAGGTTTAATAATAAATAAACTGGACCAGGCACTGAAACATAGGCAGGTGTGAGACATGGGAAGGAGGTGACAGGATCATGGAGTAAACAGACATGGAGCAGGCAGACAACAGGGGGAACCAGTAGAGAACAATGAAAAACAGAGTGTTTAAATATTGAGGCAGGGTGAAAAATGGACCAATGAACACAGGGAGCTAATCAGAGGGGAATCAGGAGCAGCTAGTGAAAGAGAACATACAGGCAGCTGAAGGAGGGAGGCTAATTGACACACATGAGCAGGGAGTCCAGGGGAACAACAAAAACATGTAAGTGAACAATGGAACTAACTTAAAGAACATAAACAGGGAGGAACAGATCTACAAGGAAAACGTCTAACACAGGAATCCAAGAAACCCATTTAAACACAAGAATGAATGATGAACCTGATCAACAGGAATGAACAGAAAAACAACAACAAAGAACATGGAGGTGCAGAGAAGCCCTAACCCAGGCAGATTATCACAGTAACACCCAGTGATTCACCAGGTCTACCACACCTCAACAGAGGTCCGATGAACCAGCAGCTTTGACTCACATTTAGCAGTTATCACAAACATTTGGTGACAGCTGTTGCTCTGATATTAAAAGCAAAAGGTGCTGGTAGTGGTGAGAACCAGATATAAAACTCTTCCCAGACTGTTTGACCTCCACTCCAGAACCAGCTTCTTTTCCTATGTTGTTTTCAGAATCTGAACTCATTTAAAAAGCAGCTGGTTCCGGAGTGGAGGTCAAACAGTCTGGGAAGAGTTTTATATCTGGTTCTCACCACTACCAGCACCTTACTTTTTAATTTAGTTGTTTTACTCTTCTTATTTTCTTGTTGCCACTTCACCGTTTCTCATGTTATTTATGTTATTCTTCCTTATTGTATTTATCTTTAATTATTTCTCCATTTGTATTTGCTCTTTTATCTTTAATTCATATTTTGATCTAATCATGTTTAAATTTTATTCTCTCTTTGTCATGTGTATCTGTGAAAGGCACTGTACAAATAAACTTTACTTAATAAAATCTGTTTATTGATCTGAAGATTTGAGAAGAAACCAGCAGAAATGGCGGCTAAAGTATATTTTCACAGCTTTGAATAGACGATCTGAAAAACTGAACTTCTTAATATGACCTAAACTTGAAGAAGAGCATGTCTATCTGCAGGTTCTTTGAGTGAATGTGATGTTCTTTCTCCTGGTTTGATGGTTTTTGGATGAACTGTTGTTGTTCTCCATTCAGACATCAGACAGAGTCAAAGTGAAAAGTTTACTGTCTGTAACGTTGCTCTGGTGCATCTAGAAAGCAGTCGTTCAAATAAAATGAGCTCGATCATCTCCCCTGACCAAGAAAACACTGAATTCTTCTTAACCACAGAAAACAGCGACATTTCAAAGCAGCTTTTAGCTCCTGCTGATCAGCTCTTCCGTAAAGAACCCTCAGGCCATCAGCATAAGCATGGTTCAGGTGAGATCCAGAACCATAACTGGTCTGGAGAACATTTCACTCACTCCTTTGTTGATTTGTTTCTGATCATTTCTGCTGCTGCAGAGCCACATCAAAGTTGTTTATGTGGTTTTATTAGAGCTGAATGCTGATTGTCTCTTCTTGACCCCATGGTCTTAAACAGAACAACACTGATTGTTAAAGTTTAACTGTTTGAATGGGCTGAATAAATTTCACCTGAGTGAATTTAGATGTAAATCTCCAACAAGAGTTAGCTAGCTGAAGTTAAAGTTAGCATTGCAGTGAACATTTATTGAAGTATTTCTGATATTTACTGGATGTTTCTGGTTATGAGGAACCAGTATTTGGTCAGGTGTCTGGTCTTCATTGGTTTACATCAGTTAAACATTGGAACAAGGTGCAGAACTTAAACAACAACATGAACAGAGATGATTCTGCTGATGAAAGATCTGAGAGTGAAACCTCTGATGAATGTGAGAATAACAAGCAACATTGGACAGAAGAAAAGCTGATGGGGCAAAAAGAAACTGTTGTTTCTGCACAGCCACATGACTCCTTAAGCTTCATGTCTTTAGGTTTCTGTCTGTGATGGTTTCTCCTGGTTTGGCCCTTTGTGGATTTAATCTGGATTTGTCTTTAGCTTTCCACCTGTTTCCTGCTTCTGCTCCCTTTAATCCCTTTCGCCCTCAGCATATTTAGTGAGGCAAGGCAGGAAACGTTTTTTTGAGTTGCATCATTCATGGCATGAAGTGTTGTAAAGATGAAAGGAAAAAATGTCATTTTAAGACAAGAAATATTTCAAAGCGTAAGATAAAAGTAAAGAAGCAGTAAAATGGTTGTTCAAAAATAAAAAATTATTTTAAAAGATGAAAAAAAAACAGATGAAACCAGCTTTGACTGTCTTGGAAAAGTAGCAGCAAACTAAATAATATTTAGTTTTAAACTTTTTTGTAACATCTCAGGCCTTCATGTGGTTCCTTACCAGAACTGAGGAACCTAGAACCTAAATTCTGCATTCCCGTATTTTGTTCTAGTCCCGGGACATTTGCTGCCACTTTTCCAAGACATTTAAAGCTGATTTCATCATTTTTTTCATCTTTTTTTAATGGATGATATTGGTATACATTCATTTTATTTCTGTTCACCAACCCTCAAATGGACAATTATTATAACTCAGCGGTTTTTATCTGATCAAACGGTCTGTAGTTTCTTGTCTAACAAAACTGAAACTCTGGTAGCTAATTGTTAGCTCTCTGGCTCCATCTGGAGTTTAGGAATATAACACAACGTCCTTAAAAATAATTTCCTTCTGGACTCTACATGGACAACCATGCTGTCATGGGAATAGAAAAGCAGGTCCTCTTTCTTCTCTAGAGTTTTACAGGACATAACTAAACTGATGTGGTCTTTACCAGATTCAAAAATTAGCTCCTGGAGCCCCACAGTAGTAAGTAGCGTGTTGCCTTGTAGCAAGAAGATCCTGGGTACTAAACCCAGACAGAAACAGATGACACTAACATAGAAAACCTGTGTGTGAACGGTTAGTCTGTCAGAAGGTTGTCTTCAAACTATCTTCGGTCCACCATTCTCCAGAGAGAAAGGTTATTCCCAAGAGGGAAACATCTCAGACAGCTGCCAATCTTTGCAGGAGAGGACGTCCCAGCAGGTTCAGGCCAAGGTCAGAGCGTGAAGCTCAGAGAAATGACCCAAAACCCCAGAGCTCTATCTCAGACTCAACTGGCCTCAATTAGCAGGTTAAAGGTTAAAGGTCATCCGGACAGTTAGAAAAAGAAAAAGAAGAGATGCTGGACCACAATGTGCAAAACCAATCTCAGCACAAACAACCTCATAACTATCAAGCATGTTGGTGGGTGACTAGATGATGTGTGGGATTGCTTTGCAGCCTCAGGACCTGGACACCTTGAAGTGATTGAATGTGCCATGATCTCCTCTCAAGACCAAAATATTCTAGAGTCAAATGTGAGTCCATCTGTCCAACAGCTGAAGCGTGGTCCAAACTGGGTCTCATTAACAGAACAATGATCCCAAACACAGCAGCAGATTTACACCAGAAAGGCTGAAAAAGTAGAGAATTGAAGTACTGCAATGGTCCAGTCAAAGTCAAATTCCTTGTTTGTGAGAACAAACTTCTCTGTGATGGGAAATTCAGAGAGCTGTGCAGAAATGTGGTTCCCTTCAGGTTAGCTTTCAATCCTAGAACCTGCTAAAGATCAGGGCCCGTATTCCCAAAGAACCCTGAGACTAAAAGTGGCTCCTAGTGATGTCATTCTAAGAGAAATCTGAGAATTTCTCAAATTGTTCTGAGAATTTTCCCTCAGTGAGATGAAAGTTATTCAGGAAGCATCTGAGGCCTTCAGAGAGCTCCTAACGTGAGGAGATGTTCAGAGCAGTGAGGAGGACCTTTAGTGATCCTAAAAGTGTGTGAAGCAGAGAAGATGGAGGAAAGACAGAGAGAAAGGAGAGATCTTCTCCTCCAATGAACAACAGTAAATGAATAAAACGCTACCGGCTCCATGGAGCAGAGATCCACCCCCTGAACTAATTAAAATATGACAATTAATGGATCTGGTGCTGTTTCAGTCTGTTTCAGAAGTTTTCTTTGATTCACCTGCAGCTTCAATATTCTGAACCTGCTGCAGATACACAGTCCAGTTTCTTCTCCTCAGTGTGAAGCCACATGTTGGTCTTGTGTAAAATTTAAATAAATGTATATAAACTCTTATTTTCTATATTGTTATAGGATCCCAATCCTTTGTTTGCTCGGAATGTTACGCAGAAATGAGAATCAGGAAGACTTCACGTATCATCACAATGAAACCTCAGTGGGTCAGTAAAGCTCTGGTGGGCCCCAAGGATCAGTCCTCAACCCACTTAATATTTTTAGTCTACTTCTTCTTGGCAAACATTTTGCAAACAAAGGTGTATGACATTATTCCTATGATAACTACAACTGAACATGTTGTACTGGATGTACATAAACTACGCAGTTTCCAGAATAATGGCCAATTTGACCGTTTTTCAACTTTAAATATGAGAGATTTTCCCTAAAAAACAATAATAGGCTAGAAGTCTTTTTGTTTGGACTAATTTATTTACCTTTTGTGGATCTACCTCTGACAGTTTACTGGGGATTATTACCTATTATAACCTATTATTCCAGATCTTGCTGGAATCTGGGAAAAGTTATCGGCTCTAACCTAAAATTGGGTTTTCCATCTTAGGAAAATCTTGAAAATATGGTATTTTCATTCCACTGCTGACTTGAAGCGTGTTAAACGTATTCTCTTGTTTTGCAGACAGGTTCAAGACCGGTTCTGTTTCCTCCAAATGGGTTGAAATTCAGCAGCTAAACTCTGTAGAAAAGAGAGGTGTTTTCAGGGTAACCTTCGGACATTTTCACTGCTGTCTCTGAGTTGTGGAAAGCCTTCATGAAAACAACATCACGTACCTCCGTTGGTATACAGAGAAAAGGGTGGTTTTCCAAGAAAATAGATCTGGAATATCTACAAACCGGAATACAGCAACATGAATAATTGGAAACTGACATTTTCTATGTCCTCGCTGTAATTTAGCAGAACTAAAAGTGCAAACCTCTGCAGGTAAATCTGGTAGGGTTGCATTAGTTGCCCTCTGAGATCATTAGAAAGGAGAACCTTATGACCACTGATGCTGACAGATGTAGAGAGACAACCTCTGTGTCTGTGAACGTCTGTGATCCTAAAATGAGGCCTTTATCATCACTGACCATCAAGAGGTTGCTGCTGATTTATAAAACATTGACATTGGAGAAAACAGAAAAATTAAATTTGGTTCCTTTGTCTTTAAATCCAAGGGATGTTCAGGAAAATTCTAATAAACAAAGATCCTTACATTAACTTTTCATTTTTCTTTATTGCAGACAGTACAAAGCAAATGTTTTTATGTTTCATCTATTCACATCCATCCATTCCTGCATTTCAGACTGCAACACTTTCCAAAACCAGCTGGAAAACGATGGATTAAGACTTCAGAAAAGTTGTTCTTGTTATGATCCTACTTTAGTCCTACAGGAAAACCAATAAATGGCTCAGTCCCTGAGGAGTTAAGATGGTCCATCTGTCAAACACAGGAGGTCACAAGTCATCCCACATCCCTCGCCTGATCAAAACTCTGCAGCTCCGCATGGAAATCTTAGGCCAGAAGGGAGAAGGGGTTTGTAGGATGACTCACACAAAGTTCAACTAAACAAGTAAACATTTAGTTTTACAACTCTGGAAACAAAAGTTGAGATTTTCCAGAAATGATTGGATACTGGCGTGTCCCTCAAACAACTTCCAGAGAAAATCATCTTGGGGGACCCTGATCAGATGAACTATGTCAGCTGCCTCCTCATTATGCGGAGAAGCAGCAGCTCCCTCCAGATGACCCTCTTCTTATCTCTCAGGCAGAGCCAGACCTCCTCACAGAGGAAGTTTGTATCTTGTTCTTTCAGTCATGATTTGATGACCACAGCTGAGGGTTGGAACACAGATGGACGAGAGCAGAAATCTTGTCTATCTATCCATCTCCTGCTACATCCTGCCATCACTAAGGAACAAGACATCAAGATTATTCAGCTCCTTCAGTTGAGTGCCAGTTGAGAACCATGCCCTTGTTGCCTGGGGGCTGCAGTGACCTTTGACCTAATTTATCCTGAAATCAACCATCTCTGCAGAACAGCAGATCAGATTACTGCAGTGGTGCCATCTGGGGATTCTGTCCATCACCAGGAGGACTTCAAGGCCTTAGAAGACAATGGGGGACTTACCTGAAGGGATGTGACTTGGAGGGAACGTCTAAAACATTGTGCGAACGGGGACTGTGGTCACATGGATCAGTACTCCAGATGTTTGTCAGAAGAAATGGAGCAAAGAAAGAAGAGCATCCAGCCTGTTGTCAGCAGCCATGATTTGTGATGGCAGGAGGTTGTATCATGGTATGGGATGTTCTCTTGGCAAATCTTAAGGCAACATATCCTCAGAATAAATGCTTTTGAACATGCTCCACATCCAGAACCTGCATTCTGGTTCATGGTCTTGACTGGAAAACTCAGCAGATCAGCAGAGCTCCAGGAAGAAGGAGGAGATGGAAGTACTCACGTGGATTCAATCCAAAAGCATGAAAATAGGAGACTAACTATTAATTTAAACTTCACACAATTCTAATAAAAAAACAATACATGTCCCTTTAAGACAACAAGCATGTAGGTAGAGATCTGTATCTAATAAATAATAAATAATTTGCATATCATGCGTCCCATCATTTTATAGGACCTCTTCTCTACATAACTATAGATGTAAAATAATCAACTTTTAATTTTAATGTTTTATGTAACAAACCAGAGCAAAAGAAATTAGCATCAGGTTTAAAATGAGGCAAAACCATCTCCAGATCTGTGTCATTATTATTTACAAGAAACTAAACCACAATCTAGAAGGTGTGGATAAAAAACTAGGTACACCCCCTGACCTCCCTCAGCAACAGGAAGTCAGTTTGGTCTCATCTGTCCAACGGACTTTGGTCCAGAAGTCTGGTCCTTCACTCAGGTTTGCAAAAGGATTTGAACTTGGGGATAATCATTCTCCCTGTAGAATTCTGACCCAGTTGGTTTACAAAGGGCCTTATAACTCATCCCAGATTGATGAGCAGCAACAGTTGCTTCTCTGAGGCCATTGCTGATGTCTTCCATCTTGACATTGTGTTAACACACACCTGGATGCTCCAGAGCACCAAACTGACTAACCTTCTGTTTCACACTGAAGATGATCAGCTAATGATCGCTGCTGATCAGCACCAGGCTAATACTTTCTTTCTTGATGCGGTATTACGGTTTACTTTTTGTTCATTAATAATGACACAGTAAGATATTGTTTGTCTGAGGTTGGATTTATCTCATTTGAAGACCTTCTGAGGACCATGTTCAGACACATAAAGGCTTAGCATCCTATCAGTTAAATCCTCTGAAGGATTATCTGGGAGCGGCTGCTTTTATATCTGTTCAGAGACATGAGCATGCTGCATGTTGGTGGTCATTTGGACCAGCAGAATCAAGCTTCATGCCTGCTGTGTGTTACTTGGTGTGGTCCTGAACCCACTGACAGAGCCGGAGACAGTACGCATCAGGACTGACAGTGGAGAAGGATCTCCCAGGATGTCTCAGACTCTTCCACAGGTGCTCCAGCCTCTTCTTAAAACTATAAACCGTGAAAATGTCAATGATACCAATGAAGTAGCGCTGCTCGGGTCCGTCTATAACATGTAACGGGTTCTTCAGGTTTGGCAGCAGGCGACGGTTTTGAGTCTTGAAGTCTGGAATCTCGGGTGTGTCAGCTCCAGGTCCAATGTGCTCCGGACACGTCGGGGAAAAGCTGCTGCCTGTTGTGTCTCCGTCATGTGACAACTTTAAGCCAGAGTCTGATTCAGAAAAAGGTCTGGAGGTATCATCATCTGGAACTGCTCCTGGAACTCCAACTACGCTGGTGTAGATGGGGCTGGATCCAGGATTCACAGACCTGGAATGATACAGGGAAGGAAGTAAGGCAGAATCCCTCCAGCTGCTCAGGGTTCTGGACAAAAAAACCCAAAAATGAGCAGAGGTTTGAAACGTGACCTGAACTACTACAACATTTCAAGGAATGACCCTTTAAGGTTCTAAGAAAACGTTCCATAAAAAGCCAAAATGTATTTTTACAGTCTGATCCATGTTTTCCACTGATGGGGAATAAACCCCCGGAAGCTCCAGAACAAATGATCCAACCAGCAGGTCTGACCCTTCAAACTGTCAGAAAATATTCCTTTAAATAATCCATGAGCACCAAAGCAAAGCAAAGCAAGGATTAGAAATGTGTTTATTTTAAACTGGTCCTTTAAAGAACAAAATGACAGTTTTAACAGATTCAGCTATTTTCTAGAATAAACAGCCTATTGTGCAACATCCTGTTTGTCTGATAAAAACCAATAAAGGTCATAGAAACAAACAGATCATTTGTCAACAAAGTTTAAAGCATCACAATGCAGCTACTTCCCAGCATTCCCACTTGGATCAGCTTTGACTGTTAGGTACCAATTCTTTCAATTATCAAAACTCTGACAGAGCTAGACTTTTATTTTCAGGAGAATCTGATAACTTTATTTTGAAAGTCCAAGTTTAAACCTCTTCCTTGTTTGCTGTTTAAGTGATTTAAGATGGAAAACCCACAGTCTCACGTTATGTCTTAATTTAATGTCCTAATCAGACATAATCAGATTGCCGATATTATATCGCTTCTATGGGGGCAGCCATGATGGTTGAGTATCAATGGTTGCCATGGTGATTCCCACCTTCTCCAAGGAGTTTCTGCCTGAAACAAACGCTCTGTGAGCAAAACCTTCAGCAGAACCTTCTGGTGGTCACACAGGTAGATGTTTCTGTGCCTGCAGTGCTTTCTGTAGGAGGCTGAACAGAACCTTTAGGTCCAGTTTCTACAGAACCTCAGAGCTGAGGGCATTCTCTCAGCCACAGGTTTTTGTGTGTTTTTGGTTGTTTTGCAGAAGAAAAGTAGGACCTAACATTTTTAGTAAAGCAGAGGAATAAGAAGAAGAAATCTGCTGAATAGTTCATGAATGTCCTTAAATACGTTTACATTTCCAAGTTTTTTATACTCTTTATCCATCAAAACCACATTCTTGGATTGTTGGCAGCAATGCCCCCAATATTCTTCACCACACTTTTCTTTTCTTTATTTAGATTGGTTATAAACCAGTAGTTTGGCTGTATTTTAAATCTGAGGATGGCTGCCATCCCACAGCTGGAAGGACTCAGCAGCAGAGTTTCCATGTTCTCCCACTGAGGTCACAGATCATCTGGATCTGGATCTATTCTACTTCTGGGGGTTTTAAACATCTGAAGGATCTGTTTTTTCCTGCTGGTTATCAGTCTATTTTCAGTCTTCCAGCAGCATCACATGATGCTCATGATGATGTCAGGGTTCAGCTTTCAGCTCTGCCTTTATTATTGAACAGCTTTCATAGATCTGTTTGTCTCACTGCTGCCGGAGAAATAAACAACACGAGGCTGATTTTCCCTAAAATAAACTGAAGCTCAGTATCTTTCCCGTTAATCCTGACCCCACCTACCACTGTCCCAACATTCTCAGTCCTCTCTCAGGGGAATCCAGAAGAAGATACTGACCTTTTGGTTCTGACGATGAGGGACGCGAAGGACAGGCTCTGGTTGCGCTCGTCTTGGTGTAGAGGCTGATAGGCCAGCAGGAAGCTGTAGTCCAACACATTGAGCCGCTGGAGGAAGTTTGTGTCGATCTCCACCTGCTGGACGAGCCAGGATCTCTGGTGTTCTGCACAACGCACAAAGATACACACAGAGATGTTTTATAACAGCAGCAGCAGAGTCATCCACTTTCACTTTTCATCATGTTTTCAACATCCTCACCCAGACTGATGAACTGTCCTTCAAAGTTGAGGTCTTTGAGAACTACGATGATCTGGCTACCCTCTGGTGCCGGTTCGGTCCACCGACTCACCTCACAGCCCTTAATATCGTACCTGGCAGCACAAAACACACATCAACCCACAGCGTTCCCGTTCCTGCTCATCCGCTGCATCCTGGGACCCAAACTCACCTGGCGTTGATGCGATCGTCTGGATAAAACACGCTTTGCATCACGATGAAGTATTTCTGCCAAGGAGAAAGCAGAAAAGGTTGCTGCTCATGGTTCTAACCCTGTGGTACCTGAACTTTTCAGCTTCTGGTCCAGGAAATCACAGAAAAAGAGATTCACATCTTCAAACAAATAATAACCCTTTCCGGACTTTATTTTTAATCTGTTCTTGAATTTAAGATTTATTTAAGATCAGGAGATGATGTGTGGCTTTCTGACATTAAATAGCCTACTTTGTGTTATCAGACAGGTTCTTTTAAGTTATTTCCTTATTTTACAGGTCAGGCAGTAATCAGGTCAGGCTGTGGCTGGTTGTGGGCTTCGGAGCTCCTTAGGATAGTTTGGTTTCTTCCCTTGAGAAATGTCAAATCATTTGAAAATTCATTAACTATAGCATAAATGTGCTTTACCAGAATCATTTTTTGGTATTTAGTTTCTAAAGAGGATCTCAAGAGCCCACACTTCCTGAGCCCAGCCCCAGGTTTCAATCTGCTGGAGAACCGGGTTTAAATGGGATCTGTACCTTCCGACTGCCTGGGATTCGGATCTTGTGAACTCCTGAAAGGAAAACAAACAAATCATCAGGACTCAGATTTGTGTAACAGTTGCGCTGCGAAGCATTAACTGCAGTAGATGCTGCAGAGATTAGACTGACTTCCTTCTTTAGTGGCAGAAGAAACATGAAGATATTTTCTGCTGCATGAAAGTCGTGGTTCTACACTAATCTGCACCGATGAAATCGTTTTCAGCTGAAATTAGTGAAAATTGTGTCTTTGTTGCAATCCCAAAACTCCAAGACCCATAAACCCGACTCTGGAGATGTTCAGGGTTAGAATTAGGATTAGGTTGTGGGTCGGGTGTGTGAAGCTGTGAACTCTACCTAAAAACTTGACCAGCAGTGAATGTGGGTAATTCTTCAGATGCTTTATGTAGATCTTCAGGTTGGCCAGAAGGAATTTAATCTCCCGTTTGTTCTGGGTCTTCAGGAAGAAGCGTTTATCATTCCTGGAGGTTCAAAAACACAAAATGCCTCAGTTCTATTAATGTGACTAAAACTTTTGTTGTTCAGCGCCAGATAAGGGCCACATATGGACAAAAAAGATACATTTCTGTGACTTTTGCCTGTTCTGTGAACATATACAGAGTTCCCAGAAGAAGCTACAGACCAAAACAGTGAAAGGAAGAAGAAATGCATGGAATGGATTCATGATTTCATCAAACCTGAGTAAGGTGCCAGATGTTGGGTTCTCATTAAAACTGGTTGTTTCTGCTCTGAGTGGAGATAAGACTCACGTCAGGAAGAAGTCAGCTTTGCTCTTGGAGTTGCTGATGAACTGGAGGTAGCAATTTTCCGAGCACAGTGACTGCTGATATTCCTCTTCTGTAATTCCTAAAGATCCCCTCAGGCTGGCAAACACCGGGCCAGCAAACGTCTCCAGACTGAACTCCTACACAAGCAAAGAAAATCTGCCTTTTGAACAACAATCATTTACCATCTGCTGGTTTATCATTGTTCTGCAGGACCTTACCTTATGGTCCTGTGTGACCTCTGATCTGAAATCATCATCTGATAGGTCCTTCTGGAGCAGAAAACAGATGTGATAAGATAGACGGACCCTTCTTCAGGGTGTGTATTCATGCCCTAACTTCATATCTCGATTTACTAATCAACATTGTTCTGTTCAGTTCTTGTGTGCCGGGTCTATTTCTCACTCATCAGCTGGCAAATAACGCTGGTAGAGGTGGAAATGCAGGAATTCATTGATATTAAGAGATGCTAAGATAAGCAGAGTGTCTTCAGTCAGATGGTTCTTCAGGTCTGCTGTAATACCGATCTGAGGTGGAAAGGTCAGACCTGCTGCGTGATGTTTGTCAGACTCCGTAGAAACTGCACACCGGAGCGAGCTGTAATGCGTTAACCTGCTGAGTCATCAGAGTGGGTTTCAGGAGGATTAGGCTGAAGCTGAACAGGGTCGAGTGAAATTCTTCTCTCACTGTTTGTTCTGTAACAGCATGGTGGAAACTGGATCAGTATGAGATTTCACTTCCTACTCGGCTTTAATGCTCTGGGATAATATTTACACACCAACCACTGAGCATAAAATGATTTCTTAATTATTGCATTAGTTTTCAGCAAGATGTTTTCCCTCTAGAATCGAAGGCTCGGTTAGTTTTAAGGCACCAGAGACTAAGAGTGGAGCCCAGAAGGATCATATGGAGAGCCGTTTCATTCAAAATGAAATAAATAAATAAGTACTGCTATTGATAAATTATTAATAAATATTCCATGAAATAAATAAATATCCCCATGTTAAAAAACTAAATAATTATGTTAAAAGAAATGTTCATCTTATTTTATTTAATTCATTTCAAGATTTATTTAATTTACTTAAAGATAAAAGTCCGCCCCCTCATTTGAATATAAGAACCTGAAATAAAAAGTGCTTAAAATGAAAAATGGGGTTAAAAAGTAAAAGTCACTGAAATATGTAAAGTAGCTTTACAAAATGAAAGTGTCACAAAATAAAACTGCTTAATGAAATAAATAAATAAATACATCTTTAGGTAAATTAAATAAATCTTGAAATGAATTAAATAAAACAAGATAAAAAAAAGATTTTAATATAATTATTTTGTTTTATTTCATGGGGATATTTATTAATAATTTATATAATTTATAATTTAATAGCAGTATTTATTTACTTAATTTTGAATGAAATGGCTCTCCATAGAATAATGGATCCTCTCCTTGGATTGGTAACTTTGATTGTGAGAAACCTCACAGGTCCGAACAGGCAGTCTGGTCTTAATCGCATCATTAGTCTGCTGTTCATTCAATCTGTGTCTAATTCACAAAGCAAATAGAGCTAATGCTATGATGGAGCAAACATACCAGTCTAGCTTAGCTAGTTGGAGTCATTTAGCTTTGTTTTCGTTGCTGCCATTAATCTGAGTCTGTTGATGAACCTCTGGGTGCGAACAACCATCCACTGGAAAGTTAAGGATTTCAATCACCATTTATTGGTAGATAATAGATACTACCTGAAACATCCTAATGTTCATTATTGTTTGAAGTTTTCATATTATTCTTTAGTTTCTCAGTCATTCTGTGCTTCTGTCTCTTTCTGTTAGTTCTCAGTTAGATGTTTCCTTGGTTTCCTGTTACTTCCATGCAGTTTCATTCATGTTTATTTCTCTCAGTCACTCTGCATTTAAGCTCATTCAGTCCACCTGTTACCTGCTATCTACGTTTCCCATTTCCCGTTGCTCCTCTCTGGTTTATACTGTGCTACTTATGTCCATGTTTGGCTGTATGTTTTTCTCTCTTTATTTGATAAAATTGTGTGACACTCAGTGCTGCTTCTTTCTGCATTTGGGTCCAGTTCCAGAAGCCCGTCTTTGCAGAGTTTGTCATTTTTATTAACTTTACAGTATTTCTTTTTCTTATATTGTACATTTTCTCTTACTGTACATTCTTACTTTTCGTTTTTTTTTTTTTTTTTTACCAGTTTTTTACCTTTGTACCTGCAGGTTTCCTTTTGCTTTTTACTTTGCTACTGAAACACCTGAATTTCCCCACGCTAGGACAATAAAGTCTATTTCTATTCTATTCTAAGTTTGTCTTCAGACTTCGTCCGCTTTCTCTTTAAGTTTTACTGTTTGTATCCAACCATTTCCAGGAATAGTCGTGTGTTTGTGAAGCTGTTTAACCCAACAAATGGACCAGTGTTGAGACCATTGAGCTGAGAAGCAACTTTATCTTTAGGCTCTCTGTTAGTGAATCTCTGTTAACTCCCAGAGATCCCAGTTTCATCCGTCTGAACACAGCGAGTTATTCCACCGCTCTTCTCTGACCTGGTTTCAGTGTTGCCAAAGGGCATTCAGGTCTAAGCAGCTATGATATCATGTAAATATCTTTCTGAGTGAAAGTGTTTGCTGCTGTTATTATTGCGCTGAAACAGGTGAACCTCCGTGTGGAGCTGCCTCGCCCTCATGTAAACACAAAGACAAAGAGGTTTTAAAGCTCATCTGTTCAGTAATCCAGTAGTCAATGACTGGAAAGCTGCCAGGAAGCTTCACAGCTCAGTGACCTTTGCTGTTTGGTGATTTTTATTATTTGTGACGTTAAAACAAAATGCATCAGCTTTGATTTGTCTATGAGTGACTGAACATCAGAGCACAACCCAGAGGTTTTATATAGATTTAAAAGCTTTCACTGGAGCGAATCAATTTTACTGACTGTGGACAACAGTTACTGTTTTATGTATGAACTGAGGGATGGGTACCAGGGTGGAGATCCAGTACAGGTCCCAGAGGTCAGTTCACCTCCTCAGAGCAGCAGGAAAGTTTCAGGGTCATCAAATAAGAAGAAACATTTTTATTCTCCAAAACGCACCAGATGACCACCACTTTTAGAGCTGCAGCGTTCAGCCATATGTTCGAGTAGTTTCACCATCAGCTGATTTAGTTTGGGCTTTTCTCTAGTTTGGACTTATTTTAGATCTCCTCTGGTCCCAACAGAGCCAGATATATCCATACATGCACACAGAAACTGAAATGAATTGGACTGAACTAAAAATCCATCTGAACTCAATTGAACAGAACTGAAAATAAATAAATTTCATACAATAAAACTGAACTGAACTCAATTTAATTGAAATGAACTAAACTAAACTTAATCCACGTGAACTGAATTAAATTGAACTAAACTGAATACATCCACAGAAACCTCAAGTTAAACATCTCTCAGCCAGTCTCACCTGGACCACACTCTTTATATCCATCCACAAACTTCTGATGTCATTCTGACCTTTGACCTCTCTTCTTGGCACATTTGACAAAGTTAAAATAAATTGGTTGACTTCCTGCACAGACCTACATTTTCATCAGAGTTGAGTTTGAATCTTGGGCCCATTCCCAAAGCTTAATGTGTGCCTGCTGGATCTGTTCCAAAACCAGATGTGCGATTCAGGTCATTGTCCCCGATGTGTCAAGGTTTCAACCATCTAGCTCAGTGCTCTGCAGCATGTGGTCCTGTGGACCCTTCCAAGAGGCTCCGAAGAACTTTGGCTAACATCGATGTAAAACTGTTGCTTACTATAAAGATAATTATAGAAAGTGAGCTTGGCAGTTCTTTTATGCAATATCTGCAAAGTATCTCCACAGCAAATGGTCCCAGGAATTATTTTGTTTTATTCTGTCATGCTCTTCGTCATCAGGTCAGAAACTGTTGGAGAGTTTTACTCAATTTTCCTAAAGTTTTAAACTTTCTGTTCATGAAACCCTAAAATAAAGTTAAATTGATCTGTATTGCAGTTATTTCTAAATTTCTAAATTTTAAAGGTCAGGTGTTTTTTGTGGCTGTATATGAATTTTATTTGGTAGGAGCACAGGTTGCTGACCCCTGAACTAGCTGCTGATAAGGGGGAGCAGAAGAATTTTAGGGTGTTTCTAATGAGAGCAGTCCCACAGCATGATGCCTGCTGCTGATACTCACCGTCAGTGGGTTGTCGATGGTAGTCTGGATGGCTGCAGCTAAGCCCTCCTTCATCATGGAGGTCAGGCTGTAGAACTCATGCTGCTGATCGATCTCAAAGAGGCCCAGAAGTTTCCACTGCTGCCTCAGACCTCCCCACCTCCTCCTCTTCACGGTCCCGGAGCGCTGCTGCTGGCGACCAGGCATCCCCGGAGCTCCTGACATCTCCATCTGGGATACAGAAACCAGAAAGCAGAAGGCATGGATGGATCTGACACATGTGGCCGCCGCTCGGTCACCTGACGGCCCGCGCTGAATGGAGAGCAGGTTTCTAAAGCTCCGACTGAAGAAATCAAAGAGTGAGAGGAGGCCAGAGAGGAAAACACACAGCAGTGGAGTCTTTAACTGGGTTACCATGGAGACCAACACAATGGGATAAAAGCTCTGTGGGCCACACTGTGCTTAATGAGTTAC
Organism: Girardinichthys multiradiatus; assembly: GCF_021462225.1. Taxonomy (NCBI): domain Eukaryota; kingdom Metazoa; phylum Chordata; class Actinopteri; order Cyprinodontiformes; family Goodeidae; genus Girardinichthys; species Girardinichthys multiradiatus. The sequence goes on along the minus strand of NC_061801.1, from coordinate 41,289,183 downwards.
GCTGCTCATTAACACATTTCACAAGTGCAACCAAGTCTCAAGACATCACAGCAATTTAAGAGAGCTGGACCAAAAAACAGATTTAAAATCATCTAAAGCTCCAGCAGAGCTCACAGGAAGACAGACACTGTTCCATTTTCCTCTCCGTCTGACTTTAATCAGGGTCACCAACATTATCTCCAGGTGCTAAAGGGCACAAAAATTAGAGAAATCACTTTTATTGCTTTCTTCAAAACCAAAAACATATATTTAATAAGATCACTGTGTTTTTTAAGAATATGTGAAAGCCCAGATAATGATGTCATTGCTTTCTGAGTCTCTGATTGGTGAATTCCTAACATTCGAGTAAACTGTAGGCACACTTTAGGATCTATTTTAAGGCAACACCTCAAACTCTGCTTCCTTGAGTAGCATCACGGAAAAATCACAAATGAGCCAAGATATCAGGAACAAAATTGTGGACCTCCACCAGTCTGGTTCCTCCTTGGGTCCGATTTCCAGATGCCTGAAGGTTCTAAGTTCACCTGCTCTAAAAGTTATATGCAAGTGTAAACAGCATGGAAATGTCCAGACATCACACTGTTCCCATAGGAGACGAGTTCTGGGTCCCGGAGATGGATGGGTTCTGGTTTGAAATGTGTGAATCAAGACCTTCTGAAGATGCTGCTGAAATGAGTCCTGAACCAACATGGGCTGAAAGGCCACTCAGAGAAGAAGAAGCCAGTAGACCAAAACCAACAACATAAAAGGCCAAACAGCAGTGTAAACGCACTCAGGCGCTGCAGATCTCAACGTTTGGTAACATGTCCAGAGGTCTGATGGAACATGAACTTTGGTCATAATGAGCCTCGTTACATTTGGAGGAAAAAGAGGGAATCTGGAAGCCTGAGAACACCACCCTAACTGTGAAGCAAGGCGGTGGCAGCATCATGCTATGTGCTGCAGGAGGGACTGGTGCACTTGAGAACAATATGTATCAAACAACATTACATGGAAATACTGAAGCAACATCTCAAGACATCAGTCAGGAACTTAAAGCTTGGACCAGTGGTTAGCGACAACAAAGCCATCGTTTATGAGAGGTCATCATGAAGTTATGATCTTAGTCCCATGGAAACTTTGAGTTGATCTTTCACACTAAAACCAGACCATCATTTGTTGGCTCTGGTTCAGTGAAGGTCAGGTCATGGAGGAAAGAGGTTCAGAAAACCCAAACCTAGACATTCCTATCCCCAGCAACACTCTCCAACTCTTCCATTTGGGTTGTAGGGTTTCTCTGACCAGAAGGTATAAAAAGTCCCTTCAGGGAGTTCTGGATCTGATCCGGAGTCTCCTCCCATTGGTACATGCATGAAAATCCTCTAAATGACGATGAATCCTGGTCAAATGAACCATATCAGCGGACTCCTTTCACTGTGGAGGAGATGCAGCTCCACCGTGGCTCTCTGAAGGGAGCATCACATCCGTGTTGTCACACCCAGCCAACATTTACATATGGGCCCCACACTGGTAGACAATGGGCTGAAAAATGGGCCCCAATATTAGTTCCCTGAATAGGTTTGAAGCAGCTCTGCGTAAAAAGTGGGACCCAGTTATCTGGTAGGACATGACAAGCAGATCTGGATTCTGGATACAAGCAGATGGACTCCATGAAGACAGCACCGCACTCTCTATGACCAACACCAACTATAATAATGTAGCTGGAAAACTTCCTTTAGGGTAAAAGCAATCATAATGCTGCAGTATTTACTAAAAGCACTTACTGCTTTTCTCCACGTCTAGGAGACGCTCTTCTAGATCCTCTCCGTGCTCCGTACATCTGCAGCACGTTTTCACAATGATCGTAGCATAGCCCAGACGATGACCTGGCATGACTCTCTCATTCCGCATCAGGATGCGGCTTCATGACAGAAGACCACGCCTGGCAGTGTGGTAACTTCATGATCAGGTGGTAGCCTCGCCATAAAGCCAGGGTGGTCAGTCCTACATCAGAACGTCATTGACCGAGACCCTGCCAGCCTGCTCTGGCCCCATGTCAAGCAGCGCTGCAGGGATTTCACTTTACATCTGCATCAGGATTTGTTTAATGAGCTCCTTCCATGATGGATGGAGTCTCATCTTATTTGCCTAACAAAAAGCCACCAGGTTGCAGCCCGCTCTGGGCCTGATGTCAGCAGGTGCGCTCACCTCAGAGTTTGTTTAGCTGTCAGCAGGACTTCCTGCCTCTCGGCTCCGGACATCATCAGGAAATCGTTCATTTACACGTTAATATGTCAGAATCAGCATTTAACAGGTAACCCACAAATTAATTTCCTCAACAACCCTTTCAGGCCCACCCAGAGGCAGTGTTCCACCTTTTCCTGATTGTGAACTTTGACCCACGATCTATCTATCTATCTATCTATCTATCTATCTATCTATCTATCTATCTATCTATCTATCTATCTATCTATCTATCTATCTATCTATCTATCTATCTATCTATCTATCTATCTATCTATCTATCTATCTATCTATCTATCTATCTATCTATCTATCTATCTATCTATCTATCTATCTATCTATCTATCTATCTATCTATCTATCTATCTATCTATCTATCTATCTATCTATCTATCTATCTATCTATCTATCTATCTATCTATCTATCTATCTATCTATCAGTGGTTCTGACAAATAAAAGATAAACTGATTTCTTCTCTGCTTGCTGACAGCTGCTCTCTGTAATCCGGAGCAGGATGAATTATCTTTCTTACCTCAGGTCTGCTGCTGTTCTGGTTCTGGTCTGTGGGTCATCTGTCCGGAGACTGACCGAGCTCGGAGCAGATCCTGGATCAGTCTGTAGTCACACCCAAACACTGACACTGACTGACTCTGCAGCTGCAGCACAAACAGGAGGGACAAACAGGCTGATGGTGCGCTGGCTCACAGGCCAGTATACAACACTCAGCAGCATGTTCCTCCAAATTAAAAGCACCAATCTGCTCCAGTTTGTCTGACTGATCCTGAAATCAGTTCTGAACTTTAAACCTTCCTTCTGATCCTTAATGTGCTGAAAACCTTCATGTTTAGGAACCTTTACCTATTATGGAATAATAATGCAGGAATGAAATAAAAATATAGAGACAACTGTTTATGCTTTTTATTGGATCATGAAATAAAACAAAGTGACATTAACTAAACTCTATGGAATACTATTAATGCCTGAAAACATTTTATTCATATTACCAATATTTTTTTTCTGACACTGTTGTTTATAGACACTGATATTTGTAAAACACTTTTGATATTTTTATTGAAGGTTTATGAACAGAATAGGCCTGTGACATCATTTTATGAAATCATATTAGTGCTGAAAGAGTTTTATTCTTTTCAATATTACAGAATGTTGTTTGTTTTCTGGCCCTGTTGTCTATTAACATTTTTAATAATAATAAAAATGGGAAGAATCATTTTATTTCCGAATGTGTTATTTTTTAATGTGTCTTTACTTATATTTTCTGTTTCAGTTTCCTTCTTTATTTAATCTGATTTCTGTTGTTAATCTGCTGATCTTATTTTACCAGTTAGATCTGGACCTGGTTTTATCTGAGGTCTGAATGATTCTTGCAGCTGCAGAATCCTAACAGGCCTGAACGTGTTGTCGGAGCAGACTTAGAGACATCTCCAAAATGGTAAAGATTTAAGGTAAAAGTGGAGAAATTAAGCTAAAACTGGTGGAGTTTGAGAAAAAATCCAAAATATCCTGGAAGACTGTCAGAATAAATGAAGTTGCTGTAGATGCATGATTCCATGATCTCTAACAAACCTTCAGAAGGTTCTGACCTGGTCGTTGAAGTCCACAGGAACATTTCTGCCCAGAAGCTCTGAGAAGACCGCAGTTTGGAAAGTCTTCCAGACCAGATGAGTATTGATCTGGTCCAGAACAGCTTCTGGTGTCTGTTTCAGGAGTCCTGTTGGTCTGCCTCCCATCACCTGACCATGCAGGAGCCAATCATCTGTCCTTTTGTATGTGAAAGGATCCTTTCCAACGGGCCTTTAAACACAGCTACCAGCGATCATCCCTGGACACCAGATGGGCTTCATTAAGGTCAGATATTCCTGCTGCCATGTTAGACGCCTCATTTAGGACCCCACCCCAACCCAAACACCAGAAGGTGTCATGTCACTGGGTGCTAAGGAGGTACCTTTCATTCGCTCTGAGATGTTTGGTCAAATATTAGGCTAAATAAATGAAATGATCTGAATCAAAGCAGCTGATAAAAATAAACTAATAAATCTAATTTAATACATTCCCACAACATTACAAGAGTTGCTGGAGTGTTTTAGTTGTGATCTGCTGCCCCCTCTGTTTAGAAGGATTAATGCAGTCAAGACGAACGTTTTATAAAGACTATTTCTGCTAAAACATTTGTTCATTTATGACTAAATGTTTTCTCAGCTCTCGGAACAAACTTAAACCTTCATCCAGTTGGAATATGGAAACACCAGGTACATGAGAAGATGGAGTTCTGTGAAACAAGCTGAAGAAAAACAAAAAACAGTTTTCAAATCAGGATTTTATTTATATGGGAAAGTCTAACCAAATCAACCTGGTCCTGAGTGACAAAGTAACTACCCCCTTTAACAAGCCACAGCCTGACCTGTTTACTGCCAGACCTGTAGACTCGGAGATCACTTCAACAGAACCTGTCTGACAACAGGAAGTAGTCAAAAAGAAAACTCCTGCTCCAATCTAAAACGGATTAGTAACAGTCATCGACATCCATCAGTCTGGTGGTGGTAGTATGATAGTCTGGGACTGCTTTGCTACTTCAGAACTTCACAGCCCGCACTCCATTGAGGTCAAAGAGCGCTGCACTCTACCCCGTTCGGCCATTTCTGTAGTTTGATAACAGATATATAATTATCTAGCGGTGCAGAAACAAGACAAAAACGGCAAAAACAATGAAAACTGTTTATTTAAGAATAATATTAAAACAGTTCTGAACCTCAAGGAGCTAAAAGCAGCACACAGCACTAACATCAGCAGAAGACCCGATGCTACTGCTATCAGAACCATAGCCAGGACATCACATCAACACAATAAATTCATGTCTAAAATAAAGTTTGTTGTCATTTTAGCTTATTTGCAGCTTCCTGCTTTGCTTTAAAGATTCGTTAGCAGGTATCCTGAACACCTGATGGCAGCCGCTGCCAGGGAGGGACAACCGCTTATTGGGTTTAGGGGGTGATTACTTTATCGCTAAGGGTCAGGCTGGTTTGATCCCTTAATGAATGAAATCATTTGAAAACAGGTTTTTGTTTTTAACTCAGATTATCTTTGTCTCATATTAACATTTGTTTGACGTTTTTAATGGGCGAATATTTACGTCATGACAATGAAAAAATTAAATTCAAACCATCACAAACCTTTTCCATTTCTTTATTGTTTTTTGTGAAAACAACAACAGTCCGCCTGGAAACTGTATCCAAATCCATCTCAACAAACTCAGAATATCTACAGAAGATTCAGATGTTTTTCAAACCGATGACAGACGTCCACTCAGTTCTCATTATTTAACACATCAGCCTCAGTTTGAGGTTTCTTCATCTCCAGTTATTAGATCCAATAAAAACAGAATATTCCTTATAACAAACTGAACCTGCCAAGCTCAGCAGTCTGGGTTTTATTTGAACTCAGATGTCCTTCCTGAAGCCCCGTGTTGAGTTTCTCTGTTCTCCACAGATGGATGTAATCTGGTGTGAGAGTGGAGAGCCTCTGCTGAAGTGTGTCTGAACACTGGGAGGAGATAGTAGATGGAGGATAACAGCTGTTAGGAGGTGCAACACAGAGTCAGAAGATCCAGAAGACCTGAAATCATCAGGACATTCAGTCTTCTGTAAACCAACTACTGGGAAGAACCAAAGTTCAGATTTTCCAAACTGGGCAAACTGGAGAGGTGAGAACAGGTCACAGCTGCATGTGTGGAAAAATGAGTTCCTCTGGTTTCAATTAACCCCAAAATGGATCAAACATGGAAAAAAGAGGTCAGGTGACCTTCTCTTACATCTAAACAGGAGGTGTCAGAAAACAGAGTTGACTCCACATGGGTCCCACAAACATCCAGACTTCAGTCCACTTTCTTTGGTTTGCCATGTTTCCACATGATGACTGCGGTGAAGGCTCCTGTGGAGCAAAAACGTATTATAAGTGACACCAAAATTATCCAGAACACTAAATACAGCTGATGCAGGTATTAATAACAGTAAGCCAACTTTATTAATACTCTGTATGTAAATAAAATCAACAGCCAGAACTCTGAGCTGACCTCAGCTGTTGTTTGTGAGCATGAAGTTTATCGGGTAAGAAGTACTTTCCTTTTTGAGGGCAGAAACTATTTAATTTGTCTCACACAGATATCTTCTGCTACTGGTTGAATCTAACTCCTCCTGCTGGCAGGTAAACGTGAGCTGTCAGCTCTGTTCGCTCTGCTGGAGGACTGTTTTCATTGTCATTGGTAACGTTGAGCAGCAGATGTTACTCTTGACCTCTGCTCTCTACCTCTTTTTGCTTCCATACAATATCTGTAAGTGAAAGCAGAATTTTGACAAAGACAATATCTGAAAGTCAAGCTAAGGAATCTCACTCCCAAACTGAAAATATACGACGGTTGATTTTCAAGGAAAAACTCCCCCCTCCCAGAGCCTGGCTCTGTGATGCTGGGGATGCATCAATGCCCACTTCTGTGACACCAGCATCAATAAGTCCAGCGTGGATTTAACAGCTGACTCTTTTTCACCAACAAAATGAAAAACCACATTCCAAACACCGGAGGGATGGGAAAATGACAAAGTGGGAAAACCTGCACTGTAACAGGTTTTACTGGAATGTGTTGCACCCTGAAAGGTGGAACTGGATTGATATTAACCGATAAAAAAAAGCTGATGAGTCAGAACCAGGAACATGTTGGCTTCAGCCTGTTATGGAGTAGTTGTCATCAGAAGGTCTGTGAAATAAGACTCTAACCTATACACAGCAGCAGGACTACTGCAGCGACTCCGGGCAGGATAACCGAGTATTCCCGAGGGAGGAAATATTTGTGAAGGACATGATCACCGTCCACAAAAGGCTGCAAGAAGAAACAAAAAAGCATAATCAGGCAGGATTTACATTCCTATTAATTAAGGATGCATCAATAGGAAAATCTGAGCCAATAATGATGTAAAATATAATTATTGCTGTTATGGAATATTACTGATACTATCTACAGTACCGACCAGAAGTTTGGACACATCTTCTCATTCAAAGAGTTTTCTTTATTTTCATGACTATGACACTCTTGGTATTCTGTTGATGAGCTTCAAGAGGTCGTCGCCTGAAATGGTTTTCCAACAGTCTTGAAGGAGTTCCCAGAGATGCTTAGTACTTGTTGGCCCTTTTACCTTCACTCTGTCATTTCAGGTGACGACCTCTTGAAGCTCATCAACAGAATACCAAGAGTGTGTGGAGTAGTAATCAAAGTAAAAGGTGTCTACTTTGAAGAACCTAGAATATAAGACATATTTTCAGTTACTTTTTTGTTCAGTATATAATTCCACATGATTTAATTCATAGTTTTGATGCCTTCAGTGTGAAGCTACAATATTCATAGTCATGAAAATAAAGAAAACTTGCAGTTCTACGGTGAACCCTACTGTTTGTCAGAACTGACCTGGAATACAACAGACTGTTGTAAAATTCATTAAGAGGCTAATTAAATGGAATATTACTGTGTTTAGACTAATGAATTAGTACAAACAATAAAACTAATTTCCCTCCTAGGACCAGTCTGGTATGAGTGATTCTGGTTCTAAGATGATTGGACCCAATCAGAACCTACCAGTACTATGACCCACACTGTGTAATATGTGAACAGCAGGAGGCTGAACACAACCAGACTCATCCCGGCAGCCTGATCCGCTCCTGTAGCCTGAAAACAAACACATTTTTCACTTTAGTTTTCATTCCCTTCACTATGAATTCACCACAGATATTACTGTGAGGTTTTAAATCCTGGAAAAACCTGGGAATGATGGGAAGGACAGATGTAAGACCATACAATAGGGAATAACATCTGGAAATACAATTAGATGGACGGATGCATGGATAAAACATTTAGACAATGGACAACAGATTCCAAACTTTTCCAGAGTGAGCAGAAATCCTGCTCTGTCTGTAGGATACTTGAACTCCTGAACCTTTTTTCCAACTGGGAATCATGTTGTGCTAATCCTGTCACTTAATGTTTTTACTCCAGACTTTCAGGTGGAACTCCTGAAGTATCAAATGAGGGAAATTATTTATTTTTCTCTTATTTTCATCAGGATCAGAACAAAAAACTAGACTGGAGACTTTGACCCATACATTAAATCAATAAATCAGCCCTCTTAGGATTTTAATTCTTTATAAAAATGCATAGGAGAGAAATGACTTCACATGGAAACATTCAGGTTTTAGGAAATATCAAAATATTAGAAAAACTTGATGCAATTAGTCTGCGTGGATAATGGATTAAAGGTCTTGTTTTTTTAATAAACATGAAGCGGTAGAGCAGCTTTAAATAAAACTGTTCTTATTTTAAAAGGTTTTATTTTAAAACGCGTCTCAGATAGGTTCAGTCCAGTCAGGCCTGAGGGGCTTCAGACCAAAGTCCGAACAAATATCTGAAAATATTTAGGCATTATCAGTTTTCTGTGTAAAAACTGATCATAAAACGTATTTCTAAACAAAAAAAGCTTCTATTTCAATTCGGCGATGAACAGTGTTGTAAATCTGGAAGAATTTTGAGTTAAACAACCGATAAATGTCTGTTTAAACGAGATACAGATGGGTTTGCTAAACCAGATTCAATCCGAGACTCGGACTCAAATCAACCCAACTATTAAAACTTGAAAATATGATCGTATAAATGTAGATTTAAGCTAAATGCGAAGCTACAAGCTAACGGTCTAAACTTCCTGCTTCAAATCCGAAACATCCGGTAAGAGGAAAACACTAAAATCTCGTTTTAAGATAAATATTTATTCAATAATTTCTTTATGTTTCTCACCATGTTTACGGCCACGTAGTGAAGGATTTGTTAATACTTCCTTCTTCTTCTTCTTCTTCTTCTTCTTCTTGTTGGTTTTATTGGCGGTTGGCAACAAACTTTTAGTAGCATTACCGCCACTTACTGGTATGGAGTGTGGTTCGTGTCGGTCTATCTATTTATATATATATATATTTAATTCTACAAATTAAATAAATAAATATATCTTACCTATATGTATATATACAAATAGACATACTTACACATTACATTGTATTCTACCCTTCTATATCCTCCATACTTTCACAATTTTATCTACTATAATCAAATTCTATGAAATAATTTTATTTTCTTTAAAAAATGAATCACTATTTGTACATGTTTACTCCCTAAATTCTTCCTCAAAATATCTAATAAATTAACCTTTTCCTTAATACCTTCAACCTCTCTTCTCATATATCTTCTTTCTCTTTCATATTTATGACATTCTAATATAACATGTTCTATTGTTTCATATTTTCCACAGTAATCACATTTACCAGTATTATGCTTTTGAATTTTAAAAAGTGTATAATTAAGTCCTGTATGCCCAAATCTCAACCTTGTTATCACTCTTTCCTCCTTTCTATTTCGTCTTACATTTCTTCTTTCTCCTACTATCTTCTGAATTTTATAAAACCATCTTCCTGTTTTTCCTTCATCCCACCTTTTTTGCCATTTTTCCATCAGCTTTCCTTTAACAAAACTCTTTCCCTCAGATTTACTTGTTTTAACTATAAAACTAATAGGATTTTGAATTATCCTCTTTGCTATTTTATCTGCCCTCTCGTTTCCTTCTACTCCAATATGTGCTGGAACCCACACAAATATAACTATCAAGCCCATTTTTTGTATTCTGTATAACGTATGAAATATTTCTAATAAAATGTCCATCCTACTATCTGATTGATTATATTTTAAACTTAATAATGCAGAGCATGAATCTGAGCAAATGACTGTTTTTAATGTTTTTATGTCTTCTACCCATTGTAAAGCTAATAATATAGCCAATATTTCTCCTGTGTATACTGATAAGCCGTCTGTAATTCGTTTTCCTATTTTTAGATTGAATTCTGGTACTACAAAAGCTATTCCTACTTTTCCATTTATTTTTGATGCATCTGTATATATTTGAATATATCTATAATTATTTAAATGTATCTGTACTGAATAACTATCTACTATGGAAGATTTATCTTGCTTCTTTTCCATTATTGACATATCTACTGTTGCTTCTGGTAGAATCCATGGTGGTATAATTGATATTGGTGATGTTTGACTAATTTCTAAATCAATCATTTTAAATTATTTTACTTTATTTTCAATTGTCCATCCAAAACTCTTCATTTCTTTCTTTTCTTTTTCCCAACATGGATTTAAAATTTCCCAAATTGGATGATCCAAGTTATTACCTTGTAAATTTAACCAATAATTTATTTCTAGTTTTATTCTTCTTAACTCTAACGGCATTTCTCCCATTTCTATTTCTATTGCTGCTGTTGGTGTAGTTTTAAATGCTCCAGTACATAATCTTAATGCCTGATGTTGGATAAAATCTAATTTAACCAGATGTGTTTTAGCTGCTGAACCGTAAACTATAAAACCAAAGTCTATGTTAGATCTTATCATTCCTGTGTAAATCTGTTTTAGTAATTTCCTATCTGCTCCCCAGTCACTGCCAGCCAAGCATCTCATAATATTTAACATTTTCTTACATTTATCAACAACTTTTTGAATATATATATTCCATTTTAGTTTTTCATCAAACCATAATCCTAAAAATTTGATATACTTTACTTGCTCTAATTCTTGGTTATATAATTTTAATTTTATTTCCTTGTTTATTTTTTTCTGATTAAATATCATTACTTTGGTTTTTTCAACTGAAAATTTAAATCCCCATTGTAACGCCCATTTCTCTATTTCAATAATAACCTCTTGTAATTTCTTTACAATGAAATCTATATTTTTTCCTCTTTTCCAAACAGCTCCATCATCTGCAAAAAGTGAACATCCCATTACTTTTCCAATATCTTTAAATACATCATTTATCATAATTGAAAACAATAACGGACTTATAATACTCCCCTGTGGAGTTCCATTTTCTACTATATATTTTCCTGAGATCATTTCCCCAATTCTAACTTGTATTTTCCTATTTGTTAAAAAGTCTTTGATCCATTTAAATATTTTCCCTTTAATGCCCAGTATTTGTAATTTAATTAATAATCCTTCCACCCACATCATATCATATGCTTTTTCTATATCAAAAAATACAGCCACTACACTTTCTTTATTTACCTGTGCTCTTCTAATTTCATGCTCTAAACATAGCATTGGATCATTAGTACTCCTCCCTTTTCTAAAACCACTTTGATACTTTGACATATATCCTTTATTATTTAAATAATATACTAGTCTACTATTAATCATTTTTTCCATTATTTTACATAGATTTGATGTTAAAGCTATTGGTACTATAATTGATTCCTTCCAGCTCAGTGGTAATTTTCCCTCCTCCCATATTTTATTATATAATTGTAATATTATATCTTTCGATTTTCCACCAAGTTGCCTTATCATTCTGTACCAAATTTGATCTTTACCTGGTGTTGTATTTTATGTCTTCCTAAGTGCATAATTTAATTCAGCTTTTGTAAATTCAACATTTAACAGATTATTTGTTTCTTCAACACTCTGTAATACATCTTTATATATAAGTTTTGTATTTTCTCTTCCTTTTCTTCCCTCTTCACTAATATTATTTGAACTGTTAATTTTACTAAATATTCTTGCCAATATTTCAACTTTATCTTCATCTTTTACTATATTTATATTATTTATTTTTAATAAAGGATATTCAAACTCTCTCTTTATGCCATTCATTCTTTTAATTATTTTCCAAATTTTTTCTATTTTTGTTTCTTTCTCTATTGTGCTACAGATATTTCTCCAATATTCTCTTTTTACCTTCTTAATAGTTCTCTTTACTATTGCTTGCTTTCTTTTATAATCAATTAAATTCTAATAAATTGGATTTCCTTTTATTACCTTAAATGTTTTATTTATTGCTTCTTTACATTCATTTGTCCACCATGGTACCATTATCTTATTACTTTTACACCCTGCTTTCTTTATAGAATTATCTGCTGCTTCCATGATTATCTTACAAATTTTTAAATTTACATCATTTATATCCATTCTCATATCTACTTTCTCTAAGTTTATTTGACTCAAGTATCTAAATTTAGTCCAGTCTGCCTTATTAAAATGTAGTTTTTTATTGACATTTATATTCTTATTATTTAAAGTTAATCCTACTCTTATTGTAATGGGATAATGATCACTACCTATAGTTGATTTTTTCACCACTCACAACTACCAGCTAAACCATTTGAAACCATTGTTAAATCAATAACTGATTCCATCCCTGTTCTTACATTGATTCTTGTTCCCCTCCCATCATTCATACATACTAGATTTTTTATTTCCATTCATTCTTCTATAACTTGTCCATTTTTATCATTACAATTACCCCACAATGTACTATTTGCATTAAAATCTCCACACCAAATTACTTTCCCTTCCAAATATTCATTTAACTCCTCCATTATTTCAATTGACAATGTTTTACATGGATTATAAAAATTTATTATTTTAAATTTACCTTCTTGTTCCCATATCTCAATTACTATATATTCAAGTTCTTTCCCTAATACCTGATATTGTATCCCTTGCTTAATAAATATTCCACATCCTCCTCCACTTCTCTCCTGTCGATCTCTTCTTACACCATCATATCCTTTTATCACAAAATCCATTGTTGTTTTTAACCATGTTTCATGAACACAAATAATTTCTGGTTGTTCTTCAAGACTATCAATATAACCTTTAAATTATTGTCCGTTAGCGATTAAACTTCTTGCCTTCCATTGTAATATTAACATGTACTTTCATCAGATGTTCCTTGTCTCCCATCTACCTCCAACTTTTTATTTATGTTCTCCCATGATCCCTCCTTAAACCCCAACAACGTTTCAGCTCCTCTCACTATTATTTTAATCTTCTCAGTTTTATGCTTGGCTTGGTCAGTACAGTTGATAACATATGCTACGAATAATATTAGTGTTTCTACTGATATTGTAACATTTTCTTTGCTTTGCTGTGAATTTGATTCGCTATTTGTTCAATCTTTCTTGTTTTCTGTTCCTTCACATTTTTAACTGCTTCTGCATAGCTTATGTTTTTAGTCATTTTAATCTGTATGATTTCTTTTGCCTTCTTCCTTACTTCACATCCTCCATACGTAACTCTATGTTGCCCTCCACAGTTACAACATTTTTCTTGTACTTCTTCTTTACATTCTTCAAACTTGTGATCTTCACCACATTTTGGACATCTCTGCTTCCCTTTACAAACTGCTGCTATGTGTCCATTGCTATGTGACCTTTGACCTTTGAAACAACGAAGTGGTGGAGGGATATAAGGTCTAACCTGAAAGCTAAGATAACCTATTTTAATGTTTTGTGGCAACTCTTTTTTGTCAAATTCAATGAAGATTGACATACTTCCTACTTTTGCTCCATTTATTGTTTTTGACAATCTCTTCAAGTTATTCACTTTTGCACCAATAATACTTCTCTTAATTTTATCAAGATCTTCATCTAGAGGGATCCCATAAATCACTCCTCTAATTTTTTTATTTTCTCCCATAATTTTTTTCTCCAACACCGTTTTCTTGCAGATATTATCCACCTTTAAAGCCTTGTTCTTTTGTTCTTCAGTTTTACAAACTACCAATAAGTTTCCATCTCTCAAAATCTTTACCATTTCAACATCTCCAATTTTCTTTTTTATCTCTCTTGACAACACAATGGGGCTGATGTTATCCTGTTCTTCCTCGTTATTAAGTTTTAATATTATTTTAAATTCCTCCCTCATAACTTTCCTCCCAACTATCCTTTCTTCTTCTGAACTACTTCCTTCCAATTCTCGCTTGCTACCTTGAATATCACCAATTCCCTTTCCTTCATCTATTTTATTTCTTCCACGTCCTTTCCCTCTTCCTCTCCCAGCTGGCGTCCACCCTTCAAAATCCATGTCTTCCTCATTTCCTGTCTCCATTTCCAACCGAACCATTCACAAACCAGTTTATGCCCAAATCCACCTTTTCCGAATCCGATATATTTCTATTTTTGTTTTTCCCGCGCCGCACCAAAACCGTTCTTCTTCGACGTAGTCTCACCACCGACAACCACCGTCTACTTCTTCTTCTTCTTCTGTGTTATTTTTTGGCAGTTGGCAAATAACGTTATGATGTGCATTACCGCCACCTACTGGTATGGAGTGTGGTTCTTCATGGTTTTAAATCTTATTTACTATTACAACAATCAAATTTTATTTATTAATTTAGTGCTCTTGAAAAATCTAATTATAATTTGAATATGTTTGCTACCTAAACTTCTTTGCAAAGTATCTCTCAAAATAAAATTTTCTTTAATACCTACAAATTCTCTCCTTAAAATTGTTCTTTCTTGTTCATATTTCTGACACTTCAATATTACATGTTCTATTGTTTCCTCCTCTCCACAATGATCACATTTTCCTGTATTATGTTTCTTTATCTTAAACAATGTAGAATTAATTCCTTTATGTCCAAATCTTAATCTTGTAATTAATCTTTCCTCTTTTCTGCTCCTTCTTCCAGTTCTTACTTCTCCTACTATCTTGTTGATTCTGTAAAACCATCTTCCTTTCTTTTCTTCATCCCACCTTTTTTGCCACTCTTTCCTGATTCTCTGTTTAATTATATTTCTTGCCTCTGACCTACTAATATTTATTATAAAACTAATGTTGTTTTGTGTTGCCTTCTTTGCCATCCTGTCCGTCTTCTCATTCCCTCCAACTCCTACATGTGCTGGTACCCATAAAAACACTAATATTAATCCCATTCTTTGTATTCTAAATAAAGTATGTTGTCTGGTCTACCCTCTGAATGATTATGTTTTAAACTTAATAATGCTGAACTTGAGTCTGAACAAATGATTGTTTTTAATGGTTTTATATCCTCCACCCACTGCACTGCTAACAATATGGCTAATAATTCTCCTGAATATACTGATAATCCATCTGTAATTCTTTTTCCTACTTTTATTTAAAATTCTGGTATTATAAATGCTACTCCTATTTTTTCATCTGTTTTTGATGCATCTGTGTAAATCTGGACATAATGATAGTAATTGTTTATATATTCCTGTATTATACTTGAATCTAATCTACATTTTGGATCCTTTTTCTTTTCCATCAACACCATATCCACCACTGCTTCTGGTAACAGCCACGGTGGCACTACTGGCAAAGGTAACATTGAACTTATTTCTTTTTCATATATTTGAAATTCTTCTGCTATATTATTGATAATCCAACCAAAACTCTTAACTTGTTTTTTTTCTTTTTCCCAGCATGGTTTTAAAATATCACGTGTGGGATGATCTGGATTATTGCTTTGTAAGTTTATCCAGTAATTTATTGCTAACTGTTTCCTTCGTAGATCTAATGGCATCTCTCCCATCTCTACCTGAAGTGCTGCTATTGGACTGGTTCTGATTGCTCCTGTACAAATTCTTAAAGCTTGATGTTGTATATTGTCTAATTTTATAAGATGAGTGTTTGCTGCTGATCCATAAATTATATTTCCATAATCAATATTTGATCTAATTAATCCTGTATAAATTCTTTTTAATGATGTTCGATCTGCTCCCCAATCAATACCACCGTCTACTTCCTTCTTCTTCTCCTAAATCCTGTCGAGAGGCTCTCCGTTCTGAGGCCCCCTAGCGGCTGTATCGTGCAATTTCATTGCTGTCTGCTAAAGATTCATTTAGAAAATAAAAACATCTAATGTAAAAAGAAAATCTGATCTTAATTTCATTTGCAAAAAATACAAACCAGATTCAGAGATAAAAGATTAAATATCAGTACTTATATTTTTACAGATTCACTCTAAAAACCATCTCTTCGATTTATTGTCTAAAGTTTTGCCTTTATGTGAATAAACAGCCCATATAGTTTGTTGAGTTACACCCAAAAATCTGCAGTATTTTATTAGAATTTTATGTGACCGACCACCAAAAGGACAAGTTCTGACAGCACACATGATTTCGTGCTAACATTAAATTAAACACATCTGTTTACTAATTAGGGGACTTTGCAGGTAATTGGTTGCAGTGGATTTAGTAAAGTGGAGTGAGTGCTCAACAAACTTCTGATTTTAATTTGTAAAAATGTTCTGTAATTTTTTTCCCACCTTACAATTATGCACCACTTTGTGTTTGTCAATTGAAGTTTGGGTTTTTGTAAAGTGATAAAATGTGGAAAAGTTCACGGGGTGTGAATACTTTAGCAAATCTCTGCATATAATAATAAACCAGTGGATTTCATCTCTTCTTTTTGCAGATGACGTGGTCCCGCTGGCCCCATCTAGCCAAGACCTACAACATGCAGTGGGGCGGTTCGCAGCCGAGTGTGAAGCAGCTGGGATGAAGATCAGCTCCTCCAAGTCAGAGGCCATGGTTCTCGATCAATAAAGGGTGGCTTGTCCTCTTCAGGTTGGAGGGGAGTTCCTGCCTCAAGTGGAGGAGTTTAAGTATCTCGGGGTTCATGAGTGAGGGAAGAATGGAGCTGGAGATCGACAGACGGATCGGTGCGGCTGCCACAGTAATGGAGGCGCTGTGGTGAAGAGAGAGCTGAGCCGAAAACCCTTAGAGATAGGGTGAGGAGCTCGGAGTAGAGCCGCTGCTCCTCCACATCGAGAGGAGCCAGTTGAGGTGGCTCGGGCATCTATACCAGATGCCTCCTGGACGCCTTCCTCAGGAGGTGTTCCAGGCACGTCCCACCGGGAGGAGGCCCAGAGGACGACCCAGGACACGCTGGAGGGACTATGTCTCTCGGCTGGCCTGGGAACGCCTTGGGCTCCCCCTGGAGGAACTGGAGGAGGTGTCTGGGGAGAGGGACGTCTGGGCGTCTCTGCTGAGTCTGTTGCCCCCGCGACCCGGTCCCGGATAAAATGGGAGACGACAACTACAGGTATTAAACATCAATGTGGATGACTAGAAGCCCAAAATGAGGTCAATCATAGCCTTGTCCATTTTATTTGACATTTATGTACAAATAAAATCATACAGTTAGAATCATTTTAAAACAAGGAGTTTAAATAGATCAGATCTGTTTGAAGATTAACAGTAAGAACAAAGAAGGACCATAAATGTACCCAAAATAACCTGTTCACATTTCAATTTTACATATACGGTAGGTCTACGAGATAAATGCTTGATTTAAAGTAAATCATTGTAAAACATGGCTGAACCTGGTTGATTCAGTACATTCCCTTTACCAAACATATCCTAATTATGCAAAATAAAACACTTAACATATAAAACATGATCCCTTTCATCAGTTTCATTTTAATCATTATAAAAATATTCAAACTATTTTCACCACATACAAATAAAACACTTTTATGTGTAGATAGTTTATAAGTAATACATGTTTTTGCTGAGGCGAGACAGACGCAGACATCTTCATGTTGAACAGCTGCACTGTCATTAATTCAGTGGTCATGAAGCTTCAACATCGTGATGTGCAGACCAGCCTGCTGGTCTGGAGGCTTTAAAGGTTCTACTGATTCTGCAGAGCGGATTTAATACGAACTTTTGTCTGAGACAAACAGTGAATATTAACATGTTCATCAATGTTTGATTAACCAGAGCAGAAAGCTACAAAACCACAACATGTCTCTTAATATCTGGAAGAAATGCATGACCTGCATGCACACAGCCGCAAACAAATAGGACGGTGGTTTCACTGTCTGTGGTTGGTCCTGGAACACCAACAGAAGTCCAACAGAGCCAGAGAGCTCTGCATGCTCAAAGATGAGGACAAGTGTGACTAACCCTTCAAATATGACACATAAAGTGTTTTCAGCCATTCGAGGACACAACAAAATCACTGCACCAAGTTCTCCCTGAAGTTTGTTCTTTTGAAGAACACTGACAAGCAAACAGTTTGAAGACAAGAAGCAGGCGGAGCAGTAAAAACAAACACTACAAGCTTTTCTGGTCCAACAGAAACAACCTCACTGATCTGGAATCAGCTTATCATATATGATTACAATTAAAAACCTTTGGGAACAATGATTACCTCTAAATAACCGAATCTCCAGTTGACTCATTGCTTTTCCAAGTGTCAGAAAACAACCATAAATCCAATGAACACTTCCTGCGTATGGAATCACTAAAGTGCCACAAAACAATAAATCTGTAAAAGAATGTGAACTTTAATGTGAAAGTATAGGTGTATAATATATCTGAAGTGTTGGCAAAAACAAATACTACAAGCTTTTCGATCCAGCAGATATAACCTCGGCATTAATCTAGAATCGGTTTATCAGAAATTATTGTTCGATTCACTACAATGATTCATCTCGCTAAAGAATCTGTTGGTCCTCCCAGGTTCCATGGCGAGACGTCAGACTTTGCCATGACGCGACAACCACACTCTACAGCTAAATCATTCTCCAGGGTTCGGCTGATATTTCACCCATTTTCAGTTTGTCTGTTCGGCCGCTAAACTCATAAAAAAAACCTAATTCGATGCCAAGGGACTAGCTAAAACAGTTCCCCAAAGAAATTAAATAAAAAATATAAAAGTGAGAAACAAATGAAAATAAAAACAAACCAACAGAAGTTTCTTTTTAAAATGCTTGTATGATTTTTATCTTTGTTGTGGCACTTCAAGGATTCCATACTGAGCACGGGCAAATGGTTAAAGATATTTCGCCAGACTGAGGCTGGTTCCCAGCTGCATGATACAGCTCAGACTGAACAGAGATACAATGAGGAGGACAGAGCTTAGAGGATAGGATGTGCCATTCTAGGACAGCTGTTTAGTCTGAGTGTTTTTAGTGGTTGCTAACAGGCCTCCTCAGAGGTTAAATGTGCAAAACAGTAAAATACAAACATCCACAGTGATCAAATAGCATTAAACTATTGTAATAATATTAGTAGAAGCTTTTCTTTTGGCCAGCTGTCCACAGTGTTGAAGTAATCAGCTGAAGAGCATAAAATGATCTTCTGTGTGCAATAAAATCAAACATCTTGAGAGCGTCATGTAGTTTCAGAGAAAGCAGAGGTTCTTTAAAGTGCCTGTGACTCAATTTTTCCACAGATGCAGAAACTGAAAGAAAACATCTATATATTGAAGGAATTGGGCAGTAATTGACATTATATTAGTATTAAAGACGTAATAAAAGACAATTGTGCCACAAAATAAGCAGATTTCTTTGTTAAATTTTGCAAGTCCTGGAAATGACGTCAGAGGGGAAGTCTCGGGTCATTCATTGTGTGAGGGTCAATGATAAACTGTTCAGGTAGAAGCCAAGTTGCTTTAAAAACAGCGTTAATATGGTGAAACAGTACACTGCTGGTGGTGACAGCAATACTACAACAGCAACTGTTAGTCTGCTTCTTTCCTGAAAAAAGGGGATCAGAGTTGCCTGGATCAGAGCTGGAAAACTGAGGAGGGACAGATGCGCTGGTCCCTCCAAGCACAGACAGTTGTGAACGGAGGACTTCTCAGCAAACTGCTTCGAACAGTCAGTCAGTCAGTCATTTTCTACCACTTATTCCATAGTGGGTCGCAGGGGAGCTGGTGCCTATCTCCAGCAGTCTATGGGCGAGAGGCGGGGTTCACCCTGGACAAGTCGCCAGTCCATCGCAGGGCAACACACAAACAACCATGTACACACTCATTCATACACCTAAGGGCAATTTAGAGTGACCAATTAACCTAACAGGCATGTCTTTGGACTGTGGGAGGAAGCCGGAGTACCCGGTGAGAACCCACGCATGCACGGGGAGAACATGCAAACTCCATGCAGAAAGACCCCCAGTTGGGAATCAAACCCAGGACCTTCTTGCTGCAAGGCAACAGTGCTACCAACTGCGCCACCGTGCTTCGAACAAGAAACGTTAATTTCGTTTTATGCTTCCAGATATTTTCATGTGTTTTGTTCTACAATAGGTGAGTTCACTGAGAGCAGAGAAGCTATATTTGTTGCTTAGTTTGGTGCATTTAATGTTTAATTGCTCGGTTTATAATACCTTAGTTAACCCATTAACTGATCTAACTGATCTAATGTTAACAACTGCTAATATAAACACGTGTATATATTCAATTCAATTCAATTCAAAAACACTTTATTAATCCCAAAGGGAAATTAAATGTTGTTATAGCTCATATTATGAAGGTTTCCTCAAAGAGCCACACACATATATAAATATATTATTAATATAGCTAGATCTGTCTGTCTTTAGTGAATTATTTTCAAAATCAGGATGTTGTGCTGGTTCTGTTTCCTGGTGGCTCGGTATGGTTCATGCATTTTGACTCCGGCCGTGCTCCGGCATCCAGCAACAATAGACTCTGGTGAATTAGATGGCCGTCTGCACGCCGCAGCATCTGGTGATCTGCTATCTGATTAAATCTGACTTTCTTCTACTGACTGAAATATATCTAAAGAAGCATCAGATTCTTTGCTGCTGTCTGTGTTGCTGCCATTGTAGCAGCAGTCAGTTTATTGAGGAGGTTCCCCTCTGATGTCATAAAAGAGCGCAACAAAATCTCAAAGGAGTCGTCTGGAAATGCCTTTTTAGTGAAATTTATGTCCATATATCTCAACAACTGTTCATTTCAGCGGCATGAATATACTTTTTTAAATATTTTATGAATGCTTCTTTTCCATAAATGTAATTGGACTTATCCTAAAAAATCGAGGTCACAGGCACTTTAAGGTAATGAGTGCAAACAAAACTGGTTGGAGGGTTCTGACCCAGTATTATCCTGAGTAACATACTCTGAACTGAACACTTTGTTGTCATGTTTCTACATTTGGACCGAGGATTGGTTTGTTGAAAATTCTGTCAGTTTGAAAGACAGGTTTTCCCTTGAACTGGATCAGGAACCGCTCTGAGACTCACCTACTGCTTTAAACCTAATTATTTCTGGATTACTGGAAACTCCCAAACACAAATGGGCTTCAACCAGAATCCTTCCTGCTGTACATAAGACATCAGGCCATACCCGACCAGAACGCTCAGCAGCAGGAACAATTCAAATCTCCCAGGAATGAATCAGCGACACTCCCTGCAGGTCTAACCTGGATGAGCAGAACATCTCACCACTTTAAAGGCCTGAAACTACAAACATTTGTGATAAAGTTCCTCAATGAACAGATAACAGGAGATCTGACATAGGACTGGATCCTGCCAGGTTCTGTGGTACTGATTCAGTTTCTGTACCTGCATTTAAAGGGAAGACAGCTGCAGCAGGACGTTCATGCAAACATCTGGAGTGGACGGGGATACTGGGACTGTGACTCACTCAAATTATATTCCTGCTCTCACTTTGTTTGAGGCATTACTCTACTAGTTCCCACCACCTGGTTTAGCACATGAGAAGAATTTCCATCATATATAACTTGGTCCTACAGAAACATCCGCTGATGAAGCTGGAGAAAAGCTGATCCACGTCTCAGCGAGTCTCTATCACCACCGGCTCAAAGATCCCTGGCGTTCCTCTGGAAAAAAAAACAGAAAACTGTGATCAGGATAGGATTTAAGAACTGGGCTGAATCCAACGTGCTGGGTCCCGGAAGTCTACCTGGTGGTGAGCTGCGTCCCACTGAGGGCGGTGGTCCCGTCTTTGTTGACAAACAGTCTCAACTGGCTGTCTGAGGAGAAACAAAGAGTCCAGAGGAGAACTTAGTGCTGTGAAACTCACACATTGCACCAAAAATCTGGGATAATAACAATGATTTTCCAAGTTGGAGACAACAGGAGTCAGCATCTCCACAACTTCCTGGTTGTACCTTCATTCACACCTGACTTCCAGCAGGTCTTTGTTTTCAGGACCAAAAATCATCCAGAGTTGATCTTCAAACATTTTCCTTAGATGAAGAAATTTTGACTCTGACCAGGACTTTACATCAAGGATCATTGTTGAGAAATTCCTCCACAATCTGTATTCAGTTCTGGTTCCACTGGTCTGTTCCCAGTTTATCTGCCAAGTAATTCCAGTTCCAGCTGGAACATCCCCTTTCAAACCTCTTTCTGCCAATAATCTCATAACCAGCAAATAGTTTTTAATAAAAATAAAGTGTTACTTTAAACACTTTCTATCTTACTGTTCTATTGTGAATACATTTAGATTTGGGCAGATTTGCAGATCGCTGCATTGTATTCTTAGTTGCGTAATGAACAGGGTCAGAACTGAGTCAGAACTCTGTGATCTGAATTTCTACATCCAGCTGAAAACAACAACATGCAGAATGTGGTGGACAAGCCCAAACAGCAACAGCAACTAAAGCAACCGACCTGTAAGTCAGAACATGAATAACTTCGTCATCTTTACGACTCTAAACTCTTCTGGTTAACTTTGGATCTAGTTTTAAAAAATCAGAATTCGAAGTGTGACACAAACCTTCGTCTCTGCTGCTGTCAGAGAAGTTCTGACTCTGAACAATCTTCTCCACAATGTCATCGGCATCAATGCGAGTGTCGTCCACACAGCTGGGCTGACTCTCCACAGCATCCTTCTTCCTCCTGGTCATCAGCAGGATAATCAGAACTGAACATTAAACACCGACAAATAACTGCTACAGGTTATTTTCATGCATAGAATACATTAACTGATGTCCAGACCATGTGTGCTGGTCTGCTGGGTTTGGTTTCCTCCATCATGGTTCTGTCCGTTATGGTCAAACATCTCTACTCTGGTCTCATCTGTCCAGAGCACATTGTCCCAGAAGTCTTGTTCTTTATTCAGATGCAGCTTTATAACCTAAGTCCTGCTGCCATTTTGTTTTTAGCAAGAAGAGGCTTTCTCCTTCAACCCTTCCAAACAGCCAAACCTTTTCAGTGTCATGACCTTTAACCTACTAACTGTAGAGCCTGAGTTGGAGCTCTTGGGTTTTGGTAATTTCTCTGAGCTTCACGCTCTGACATTGGGCTGAATCTACTGGGACGTCCACTCCTGGGAGGGTTGGCATCTGTCTGAGATGTTTTCCTCTTGGGAATAATCTTTCTCTCTGTAGGATGATGGGCTTCAGATAGTTTGGAGATGACCTTTTGACCCTTCCCAGCTTGATGAGCAGCAACAGCTGCTTTACAAAGTAATTTCTGATCTCTTTCAAACTCGACATTGTGTTAAAGCACACCTGTTAGCTTCAGAGTAACAAACTGATATAAAATGAATGAAGAAACACACTGCTTTATTCTTTATGGACATAGACTGGAGTTTCTATGGCTGACTATAGAAGAACTAATAGAATCATGATGGAAATCTTATTCAGACCTTATCTGCATACCGTCAAGATACTATCTGTGCCGTTTACATGTTTCCTCTCCTCCTAAAGTGGTGTGAATTCCTAAAGGATCCCAGGCATGTATGTTTACACATGCCTGGGATTCAACCAAACCCTTTTATCAGTGACAGAGTCCTGACATGCCTCGCAGTGAGACCAGAAACTGGGAGAACATGCAGAGGCAGGTGTGTGAACCTACCTGGAGGACCTGTGGGACAGCAGAGCTGCTGCAGAGGGGGGAGGAGGTCTCTCTGGCTTGGTAGGAGTTGCTTGTCGGAGTGGATTGGTGGGAGTGGAGGGAGGTGGCTGACAGGAGTGAGCAACCCCGCAGGAGGCGCTGCTGCTAGAGGAGGCATTTCTGTGGTGACTGAGGTTGGTCAGGCTGGAGCAGTGAGAGTGACCTGTGCTGTAGCCTGGAGGTGGGAAAGGAAGAGGAAAGGAGAAAAAACAAAAAATAAGTCAAAATGTTGCTGCTTGTCTTAAAGTCAAGTACAGAGGAAAAACTGCTCTAGGTGTCATTTCTTTCAATTTCCTTCTAAGCAGTTAGACTTTCCTGACCAGGTGGTCAGCTGCTTGTTTTATGTGGTCAGATATCCAGATCAATCTGCTAATATATGAGTTAGCTGGGTAAATATTCATGCTGACATGCAAGACAAGTTAATTACCTGGTCAGACATCTACCTTTTTTAGCCTGCATGTTAGCAAGTTAAACCGCCATGCCAGTTAATATACTAAACTTGCATGGTTAAATGCTGATGCTAATATGTGAATTAAATAGATACAATGTTTCTTAATATGGTAGGTAGCAAGGCAACATCATAGTTAGCATGGCTAGCGCTTGCAGTAATATAAGCTGGAAGGGACAATTAGAGCAGGGCTTATCCTGTTCCCAAAAACATTTGGAAAATGTCTGCTGTTATATATAGTTTCATTTTCTCTCCTCTGCTGAATGCACCATCTAGTCTTTAGTAGATTTTATCTACATTCTGTGGTTCCATTTCTTTTATTCAGATAAAATCACAATTAATCTTTTAAATTTTATAACATCTACATTGCGAATAAATCATTTATTTCCCTTCAGTTGGCAAATGTGATGCTGACTCCTTTGTTTGACTGCTTTGTCACAAAGATGCTCTGCAGCCAGCCTGAGTCATGTCTGAAAATCAATCTGGATCAGGTTTTTGTCTACAAGATTTTTTCAGCAGTCAATATCTGGTTGCAGGGATTTTTTAAGGTAATAAACATTTTCTAAATTGCTTTCATGACACCACAGTCCATCAGCGCATCTGATTTATCTTGGCAGAATGACGTGAACGCTTCAGATACTGATGGAAGCAGAAGCAGAAGCTGTCTGACCTGATATTTTACTGTGCTGACTGGCGCTCCGGACATGCCGAGTTGGGAAGACTTCATCTGGATTGGGAATGCTGTCTCCATGCTCAGGCAGCCCTGCAGAGACAGGTGAAAAGAACAAAACACAAAACAGTTTTTAATGCTTTTATTACATTTTTCCGACAGCAACAAAAATACAACAAATAGGTTTTTTAAAAATTCAACATCATATATAATGCCAAATCGGATCAGCAGTTCTTACCTAAACTACGTACAGACGACTGTCTGGGTTTAACGGCACAAGGTCCCTCTCCGATGCCTCCTAGTGGCTGCATTGTGGCGTTGGTGGTCTCCCCCTTACAGTCCAGCTGCAGGTTGGGATCCTCATCACCAATCAGCACAGATTTAGCTGTACTGGGAGGCCTGAAATCAAAGTGTTTATCTATAGCCTAAAAGAACATTTTCGTGTTTAAGGTGCATTCGCAATACTAAATTCCATCCGTCCATCTTCTTTCCAAAGTTTTTCTCTAAAACATTCTAAAATGACTGATGCCAACTCCTGTTAGTGTGTACGGTATCTCCCCACATCATGTGGGCCAGTGGGAAGAGTAGCTGTCCTCCAAAAGTTGTTGGTCCCATTGCAGGATTTGAAATCCTCAGGGGTAAAACATTGAAAGTCCAGTTTCCTACTGGTCTGTGAACAGATGCATGAATATGGACGGGTGAATGAACTCACTGTATGACCAGAAAACCAGTTTAGTCCTATTCTGACTTAAATGGTGAAATGGCCTCCTCGGCATGTTAAGGCCTACAAAGGTCAGTGAAGTTCAAACCTTACAAGATGGTGACCCAAAGGAAATGGAGTTAAGCACTGAAGGCTACCAGCACTTATGTTGCAGGTAGCATTTGTTTCTGATGCTTATTCAGAGTTTCATGTCTGTCTTTGGTCCACGTTGTGTTCATGTTTTATTCAAACTGCACCAGTTTCCATGGAGACCAACCTTTCCACGTGATCCTAATCTGCTCGTTGTGAGCAAATTAAATTTGGATGATATCTAACATCCAACAGAGTTCGTTTTCAGAGTGAATGCTAGCTGTTTTTGGTGGCTCCATGATCAGTTCAACCCTGTGCCAATTTCTCCCCATATTTTGTCCATTTCTTCTTCACATCTAGTTAAACAGTATCAGTTTATTTCTCTTGGTGGCTACACCCTATTTTCCATTTATTTTGATTCTGATCCTTGATTGGACCATTTGGCTCGTATGAAATATGACATAATCTGAAACTCTGAATATACCAAATTAACTTTAATGGAACTCCAGAACAACATTTGCTTACCGTAGATTATGACTAGATTACAGAAAATTACTTTTAAAGTGCAGCAAATGACCAGAACCCCTTTGTGGTTGAGGTTAGTCAGATAAACTTACGTTTTAAAGCAGGGGTCTCCAGACAGAAGAGTCATCCCAATGGTTACCTAAAAGATCAGAACCGTTTAATGTGGGTCTGTTTTATAGTTGCAAACTTTGTGGAGACAGAAATAGAGGCCAAATTCATTCTAAGGGTTGACACCTTGTTGCTATTAATTATGTTTAAGAGGAACTTGTAGGTTTTTGTGTTTTTTTTAATTCTGTATACAGGTGCCTGGATAAAAATCCTTAAATTCCAATAAAAAACTGTCCAATTTCCAGAAAGCAAAGTAAACTACGGACGACTTTAAAAGATTACAACAAAGTCTGTCTGTGCGGAAGGAAAACATAAAGAAATGAAGGCTAGATCAGGACATGTTGCATATTAATGCATGTATTCCTACACTCCAAGTCACTGAGGTCAGAAACCTGCAAGTTGCTCTTTGAGGTTGGGGTTAGGCATGCAAGAGGACCCATGAAGATAGTAAATATTTGTGTGTGTGCGTAATGCCTTGAGGATAGAGTTGTCCTGCCGGGTGTTTTTGGTGTCATAACCCTCCAGGATGCAGCAGCGGACCGTTGAGCCTGAACCAGCAAACTCAGAAATGTTGAGATCAGCAAAACCCAGCTGGAGGAAGACAGACACAGACAGACAGATCAACAGAAAGTGAAAATGAACTACAGACAGAGTGGTCTATTCTTCCTCCTCTTACAGTTTTCTTACATCCTTTTTGGCTACAATTCTAATTTCTCTGCCTTCGTCAGAGAAAGTGAATGGAAACATGAGATGGAGAGACGTTATGTAGAAGTTTACAGCCTGTTTTAACCTCCACATTCACCTTTCTCTGCCCAATAAGCTCTACTTCTGAACACAGAACACAGCCGATGGAAAAGGTTTATAGTAATATCCCTGACAAATTCCCATTTTTATCTAAGACAGAAATGATACGCACAAAGAGGCTGAAAATAACCTAAAATCTAATTGAAATCTTCATGCAAAATAACCCAGATACGTTAGTAACCCTGAAGAAATCCTCAGTGTACTGTTTGTAAAAAGAAGCTAAAGGAGTTCAACAGTCCAGCATTTCCGCCAAGCAGGACATGACTGAGTTACTAATTCAGTTCATTACTTTAGGTACAGATTGATGCAAAGAAACAGTTAATAAAAGGTACCTTAGAGTAGGTCTTTCCTCCCTTCAGTTCCTGCAAAGACAGAACAAAATGGTTAGAAACAAGCTCTTCATCCGAACCTCGCAGAACTATTACAAAACTTTAACAGGCTCTAAGCAGTTCTCTGATGTTGACTTAAATTTAAAACTTCCAAATGTACCTGGGATCTTTTTTCCTGAAAGAGAGTCCTGTTGGGACCCAGCCATGGGGACAACATGAATGGCCAGTACGAGCTTATCTGGAGCCTTCAAAATAAATCGCATCAACCTACTTCCAGCACAGCCAGGAACGGAATAACAGCGGACTTCCTGTGACGTCACTGTCCGAATAAAAACCCCTCTTCCACGCAGGTCCCAGAGGAGCTGGACGGAGGGACAGCGAACTAATGTCTCTTTGCTGGCAAACAGACATAACTCTTCAAACTGGATCCAAGAGTGTCATACGATCACACGATCAATGCACTAAGTAGGAATTAATTGCTGTTTGTGTATCTGGTATTCATTCATGAACGGTAATTAAGGTACAAGCGTTGCTTGACTTTCTCTCTGAGGTCTACAGAAGCAAACTGTGTTCTAGAGAGTTCCCAGCAGAGATCTCGTCTCTATGACGCCGAGTGGAGCAGTTTTCCTGGTCTGAAGGAAGGACAACGGGACCGCATCACCATGGTTACAGCAGTACCGTGCATTTTGGCCGGCCGACAGAACGAGCCCCTCTCCCCTAGTTTAGAATGAAATAATCTAAACATTTTTCGTTTTATGACATTTGGTTTTGTGTTGAAACTCAGCCATCTTAGTGCTAGCAGGCTATCTGCTCAGCACATGTGCTCAGTTTGTGTTTCTGTGTGTGTTTGTTTTTTTTTTAAGTTAAGACAAACTTTATTTAAAGTGTGATTTTAAACACAGAAGATCGACCATAACGTGCCGTCCATGCTTATGCATTTTAACCCTTTTATTGATGGTATTTTAAAGGTATTTGTTTGATTCTGATGATAAGCTATAAGCTTCATTTGTTAGCTTCAACCGCTAACAGCTAAGAACAGGTGCTAGCTGCTAAAGATCATTTACCCAAAAATGTTGTTAGTTTCCAAGCTAGAAAAATAATATTTCCCTGAATATTATTTTACTAAACTTGATAACTAACACAATTAAGCCCCATTTCTCCAGAAAGATTTGGTTCTAATTTAAAATAACATTTCCTTAAATATTGTTTTACTATTTCCTTTCTTTAAATATTATTTAAATAAATAAAGGCAACTAATTAAACACCGTTGAGAATTGGTCATCCAGAAGGTTGGTTTTATTTCAGCAAATCATTCTTTAAAATATTATTTTAATAAAATAATATTTTATCTGATCTTGCATTGTGAATGGTTGTCTAAACGTTTGCTGATTATTGTCTAAGTTGGTTCTAAGACTAACTTAACTTCATTTCCAGATTCTTCAAGATAATCCGTGGTTCTCAAACATAAACATTGCATGGTAATGTTGCATCACTCTTTTGGTCATAATTTTCAATCATCTTTAATCAACTTGTTTATATTGAACATAGTTCATTAGTCTTCATTATTCTTTAATTCTGATTGGTAGTTTAGTTGGATTGTTTTATCATAGTAAAGAGTTTGTTGATTGAAATATGTTTGAGTTGACTTATTTTTGTTAATAAATTCTTGTATTTTAAAGAAATTGTGTGAATTCATTCCATATATGTGCAGAGTTTATGCTGTTCAATAATGTCAGAGCTCGTCTCACACCTTTCTATTTTGTCCTAATACCATCACCTTATTGGGCTGGTATTCACAGGACAACCCTTAACAGACCCAGATATTATTTGATAAAATATTAAATAATATATTCATATTCATAATTACAACAGTCCAGAAGCTTTCTGTTC
This sequence comes from Girardinichthys multiradiatus, assembly GCF_021462225.1. NCBI lineage: Eukaryota > Metazoa > Chordata > Actinopteri > Cyprinodontiformes > Goodeidae > Girardinichthys > Girardinichthys multiradiatus. Next base: position 41,259,873 of record NC_061801.1, on the reverse strand, counting down.
AGACATTTATTTCTACCATGAGCAGGATAGCCAAGACTTCACTACAGCTTATTCCCACTAGTACCACTCATGACTTCTCTGATGAGAATAAATCATCTCCCCACTTGGTCACCCAGCAGCTGACAGATTACAACCTTTTCGTTCATGTTTAATGGGATTGAGATCTGGACTGTTTTCTGATCATGCCATTTAGGAGATCTGTGCTTCCTCTCTTCTCTGTGGACAGATGTATTCTGATCCTGATGACCAACATCCTTTCCATTGAGGGCATTAGGAAATGTCCACTTGGTGGTTTCCTGCAGAAGTAATAACTGCTATCTGTCCTTCACCTGATGTGGAGACTGATGTAATCCCTGACTGTGGAAATATGTTGCTTTCCTTTATCCACTCATACATGGTTATGTTTCTAAAGTAAAGTTCCAGCATCTCCAAACAAACAGCACAGGAAACCACTGTAGTTTATTTGAGAAATAATCAACCTCCATAGAAACTACCATCAAAGCTCTTATATTGCAGTAAAATGTTTTACAGTATTCAGCAAGCCACAGTTTCTGTGTGACACTCTTAACTTGTAAAGTCTGACTTGACCCAAAAAAACCAACTTTGTAACTTTTCTATATTTGACGATGTGAGGTCAGTGAATCTGACACTATGACCAGGTCTGTCTCCTGTAAGGTTCTTTATTCAACATATTTAAATAAAATTCTAGATCCCTCAGTCTGTTGACAGTGGATCCCAAGATGCATTTTATAGAAGATTATTGGCAGTGCAAGTAGACAGAAACAACAAGGAGGGGAGTGAATATCTTTCAGCTGATGATTTCATTTAATGTTTTTTTCACCGAAGAGAAAATATCTGTTTACCTTGCGTACAGAGACTCTGCAGATGCATGGGTCCAACACTCCTGTAATAGGATTAGCCCTCATTTTACACACAAATGAGAACTTCTTCGCCCATCGAACACAGTTCTGCTGTACCTCCTCCCTGCAAAACACATCAGCATACAAACTTCATTTTAATTTGATACTGATGTTTTTATCAAAGAAACTGTGCACTTCTGAGCCCAGAAAACCAATTTGTTCCATTACACACCAAGAATTAGTAAAAGATTTTTAATAATTTTCTTTTCACAAATCCAATAATGTGTTGACTTTCTGTCAAAGGTGCACACTAAATCTAAGCATTTCACATTATTTTACACATTAGAATGAGGTTGTTTATGCAAAGATTACATATGATTAAACAGCAACAACACTTTCTGTATTAGCATAATTACTTTACTGGTGTTTTTACAAATGTGAGGTGGCTGTGGTTCAGGTGGAGTTTGTCCTGTAACTGGTGGGTCCATCTCAGTCGTGTCCTTGGACAAGACACTTCGCCCGACTTGCCTGCTGATGGTGGTGCCGATTGTATGGCAGCCTCATTCTATCAGTCTGCCCCAAGGCATCTGTGGCTACATTGTAGCTCACCACTGTCAGTGTATGAATGGGTGGATGATTGGTTGTAGATTAAGTGCTTTGGGGTCTCTGGGAACTTGATGGGGGCTATACAAGTTCAGGCCATTTACCATTTTAGAATCTCAAACGAGTTTTTACATTTTCTACTGAGGCAAAATGGAAAACAAAATTTGGATCTAAAAATAATGCAAAATAAAGATCCACAAGTGCTAAAGGTTTGTAAGCAAATGGCTAAAATCATGCTAGCATGGTTTAATAGCTTGAAGGTAAAAGGCTAAGAGCTAGCTAGCAAGTAACTAAACAGCATGCTTTTACGCAGCTAAATACTATGCTAGCAAGTGGCTAAACACCTCACATACAAATGGCTAAATAACCAAAAAGCATGGCAGTATGTACCTGAATAGGTTTTCAGTGTAAATGCTCAATAACAAGCGGCTAACAGCTTACTTGCAAGTGGCTAAACAGGTTGCTAGCAAAAAGCCAAACAGCTTGGTTGTAAATACCTAAAAACTATTTTAATGAGTGGCTAAATGCACTCTTGCAAGTCACTAACAACTCTTCAGTGAGCAGTCAGATTAGCTAATTGACCTCCATAGAAACTACCATCAAAGCTCTTGTATTGCAGTAAAATGCTTTACAGTATTCAGCAAGCCACAGTTTCTGTGTAACACCATTAACTTGTAAAGTCTGGCTTGACCCAAAAAACCAACTTTGTAAATGTTTCTACATTTTGACATTGTGAGGTCAGTGAATCTGATGCTATGACCAGGTCTGTCTCCTGTAAGGTTTTTTATTCAAGCAGCATATTTAAATTAAATTCTAGATCCCTCAGTCTGTTAACAGTGGATCCCAAGGTGCATTTTATATACGTTTATTGGCAAATAGACAGAAACAACAAAGGAGTGGAGTGGATATCTTTCAGCTGATGATTTCATTTCATGTTTTTGCTAGCATGGTTTAATAGCTTGAAGGTAAAAGGCTAAGAGCTAGCTAGCAAGTAACTAAACAGCTAGCTTTTAAGCAGCTAAATACTATGCTAGCAAGTGGCTAAACACCTCACATACAAATGGCTAAATAACCAAAAACCAAGGCAGTATGTACCTAAATAGCTTGTTAGTATAAAGGCTCAATAGCAAGCAGCTAATACTTGCAAGTGGCTAAACAGGTTGCTAGCAAAAAGCCAAACAGCTTGGTTGTAAATACCTTAAAACTATTTTAGTGAGTGGCTAAATGCACTCTTGCAAGTCACTAACAACTCTACAGCGAGCAGTCAGATTAGCTAAGTAACCCGTTAGCAATTGGCTAACAGCTCACAAGTGAGTGGCTACATATCTTATTAGTAAATAGTTTGCTACTAAGTGTGACTCTCATTAGGAAGTGGCAAAAAAGGTCACTGGGAAGTGACTAATATTTCACTTGGCAATGAAGCTTACAAAGAAATAGCCAAACAGGTAGTACTCAAATAGCTTACAAGGTGTCAAATAAAGTTTGCCGGAAGGTGAATAACAGCTCCCTTGATTTACCTCCCATTCATACACCAGTAGATCGGTAGGTAACTTGAGGTTAAGTGCCTTGCCCAGGGGCACATCAACATGTGGGAGGAGGAAGCTGGAGTCAGTGTGCAAGACAACTATTGTTCCCACCGAGTCACAGTCGCCTCTTCAAACCACAGACGCTGGAGAGTTGTCGATCCGTCGTAATCTTCGTTTTGGTTTAGCAAAACTAAGAAAATCTTTCTAAAGTCAGCGACCAACATATATTTTCACCTGCTTTTACATAGTACTCCTTTGGTAAACACGGATGCTGTGTGGTGTTTGCTATCGCTTGCACCTCTGCTAACAAGGTGTGACATGCGTGGATTTTGATACTTTGCAAATGCTCGAACTGCTTTCTATCAAGTAGTTAAAAGCTTACTAAAAATTTGATAACCTCATGTTAGCAAGTGGCTACAAGCTACCTAGTTTAGCATCTTAGCAGTTTCCAGTTTGTAAGTTAAATTTCTCTGAATCAGACCTTTTTATTTATGACAAAGATAAGCATATTAGACATGACGTTTCTAGGCTTGGCTAGAGACTAGACCTAGCAAGAGACTGAATGCTGCACAGAAATCAAAAGATGATTCAGTATTAGTATTAGTTCAAGGGTGAGCACACCTATGCTAGCAGATTATTGCATCGTTTTATTATTTTTCCTTCGTCCATCTGTTTTTATTTTTCTGTAGAGAAAACATGTGACACTGAAGGTGGAAAAGATTTGGATATGATTCATCATCATCTTATTTTCTAACATTTTAACAAGGGTTTGGAAATTTTTGAGAGCCAAGCTATAATTCAGCTCCACTCTTTCATGCAAGGTGTATTTCCTCCATGCAACAGTTTAAAACCATCTCTGTCTTGCATAATGTAAGTTATGTATGTGATTTCAGTGTTTTGTTTTAAACTGTAAGCATGCAGCTGATGATTTCATACTCGGAAGAGAAAATTAGTTTTCATTTTACGACGGGGTTTTCCTCTTCCCTTAACTGAAAACAGATGGGATGGTTATTTGTGTCAATGTCAGGCTTGCCTCCTTTCTCAAGTCTCTGCCTCACAAAATGTAAAATCAAACAAACCAAAGATCAAAATCAGCTGTGACAGAATCAGTAACTCTTACTTTATCTCTCTGAAGACCAAGAACTATTTCTAGTTTGATTTATCAGTTTCATTTTAATGAACAAACATCAAGTCTGGCTGCAACATGTCTTTAAAGTGGTTTAGATGGGGCCGTCTAGGAGCTAGAGGTAAGAATGTATGGCTAAACAGGTTATTGGTCCAAAATCCGTGTTCATGTAAGGAGGGGATTAAAGCTCATCATCAGTGAGGAGCTTGAGTTTCACAAGAAATGCATCATGGAGGCGTTTGAGTTTTGATTTTCTTTCTGTGTTTCTTTGGACTTTTTCAGTGCCAGTTTTTATTGAGCTCTTTAAATATTACCTTTAGTTCACTTCCTTCTGATCATGATTGATTCTGTTTTCCAGGTGGTGCTTCTGTTCATTCCTTTAGGATTAGTTTCTTACTTGTTCTGGTTACGGCGCATTTAGTTCTGTAACTTTAGGATTTATCTTTTGCTGTCATTGTTTTTCTGTTTTAGTTCTAGTCAGGATTTCTCTCTCTGCCATTGCCATCAGCCTCATTCAGTCCGCTTGTTTCATGCCACGCAGTCTCACAGTTTTCACTTATGCCATGCTCCAGATGTATTTTACTTGCTGGAAAATACTGCCTGCCATGCCTAGCCTGTCTATGACTGGTTTGCTCACGCCTAATCAGCCCCAGTCCATGCCTGTTTCCTGCCATGCTGTTCTGCCACCCCTCGTCATGTTTTTTGTTTTTGGCTTTTAACTTTATTTAAATTTCTTTTTCAACTCTCTCTGCTGCTCCTGCCTGCTTGCTTGCCCGTCTACATTTGGGTCCAACTCCAACAACCACACCCATGACAACATAAGTAAGACAATCTTTGAGCTGATTATACACAAAGATTTGACTTTATTGGCACATTTATTCATCTAAACTGCAGATGATCACCAAATAATTCAAAGAAACTGGGTGGATTTCACGGAGCAAATCTAAGCTGGACAGCAATGAACTTGGATCCCTCAGAGGGCACTACATCACAAACCGTCATTCATCACCAGCTGACAGAACCACATGAACAAAGGATTGCTTTAGGAAACCTTTGCCCAGTTCTATACAATACAGAGTTCTGTTCACAACCCTTCCTTTGCAGAAAAGAAGCCTGATGTTAACCTGGCACAGGGGCGACATCCACTTCTCTAGACTCAGAAGCATCTGGGATGGACCATCACTGTGAGAACATGGGTTGTAATCAGACGTATAAATATTCCAGACCTTTGTTGGAAACAAATGGAGCGAAGAGGAAAAGAAGCATCCAGGCTATTGTCAGCAGCAAATCCCAAAGCTATGGGAAATTTTCTTTTCAAGCAACAGAGCGAACATTTTCAAAGTAAATGAGAACTCCTTACTTTTACACACAGATATTGGAGCGCTTACTCAAACCTCTATTCTGCTCTCACACTAGAAAACTTGCTTGCTTACAAACATGCCTTACATCCCTACAAAAGTATGTTTCTGCATCTTTATTGTTTAATTTGGCACAAGTATGTCCTGACACACTTTGAATCAACAGTCTGTACATGTGACATCACTTCCTTCTCTGGAGATGGTGGTGATGAGGGTAGCTCATGTTAGAGAGGTCAGAGAGCAGCGAGAAAAGATTTGAGAGCACTGCTTCCACCAGCAAGCAGAGGACATTTAGTTACCTGGATTTAAACAAGAGCGGGAGATGGTTCTGCTCAAGGTTTCAAATCTGAGTGCAGAAACTTCTGCTTTGCCCCTATATGTTTATCTACAGTATCTGTAGGCCTGAAAGAATTTTGTGGGAAAGCAGGATAATATCTGACAATGAAAATAAGGAATTTTGCTTTCAAGATCCCTCTTAGATTTCCTAAGAAAAACTTTTCCATACAAAGTCTGGCTCTGCGATGGTATACAGTTGCAGTGCCCTTGGAAAAGCTCATTCCCACCTTCGTGATGGCAGCATTAATGCAGAAAAGTCCAGCAGAAATTTAACAGCACTTTAGAAAACCACATTCCTCACAGATTCCTAACGCATGGCTGTAGAAGATGGTATGGCTTCAGGACTGGCCGGTCCTCCAAAAACAAACCAACCATAACTGGGACTGTGACACTATAACGGTTCAACACCATAAGACATGTTTGCAGGAAGAATAGGATGAAATAACACTTCATGCAGGACTTTTCTATCTATTACATGAATGATTGAAAGAGTTAGAATAAATATGAATTGTAGTGAGTGAAAAGTTCCTCATGTGTGAACATGATGTTATTATACTGAAAATGATTCACTTCATTAAGTCTGATATCAGATTCTTTCTCAGTCCTTGGACTGATCCATGGATTCAGGACAGCTTTGTTCTGTGAAAGAAGGCTGTGTACAGCTACTGTCAGCTAACAATACTTTCACTTTCTCTGCTCCTGTTATGAACCCAAAGAGGATTTTTCTTTTCTCAGTCAGCCCATGAAAGTCATTAAACTGCAAATATACAGCAGGATGATCCAATGTGAGTATCATCATCATCTTAGAGAACCGGAGAAAGGTTGAATACTATCTCTGGGTAGGGGGACAAACCTGAAGCAAACTTCAGGTACGGTGGTGTCTTTTTCTAGAGTGATGGGAGGTTTAAGGATTGATGGGTAGATGGATTTGGGCTTTGTTTGCTGTTATGGGGTGGTGTTCCAGTCTGTCATGGTAAAGAAGGAGCTGAAGCTTTTAACAAATGTTCCTACATGTTGCAATCTTCACCTATAGTCATAAGACATGGATCATGACTGCAACAAGCTTCCTCTGTAAGGTGGCCAGGCTCAGCCTTAGAGATAAAATAAGTAGTTCTATTATGTGGAGAAGGTTTGGGTAGAACCGCTGCTCCTCCACATCTAAGGGTGTCAGTTGAGGTGTTTCAGGCATCTGATCAAGGTGTCTCCTGGACCCAACCCTTTAGAGGTTTTCTGTCCACAAGGAGAGGAACTCTGGTAGACCAAGAGCTCTCTGGAAGGACTATGTATTCCTTTTGAGCTAGGAACACCTCGCTATCCTCCAGTAGGACCTGGAGAGTGTTGCTGGGCAGAGGGATATCTGGGTTTTCATCCTGCTTTTTGTACATTGGGGATCTAGTCTCTGGCAGAAGACAGAATGGATGGATGACTACAGAGAAGAGCTAAAGTATGTACCATGAAACAACCTCAAATTTTGACTTTCTCTTCTCCAAAGACTCTGCTCTTCAGTTCACTTTAGTATACCAGCTAATGTTCCTAACTAGGAGAAAGTCAGCCCTTAATTACCCAAAAACACAATCTTTGTCCAAACATTAAAATAGTTTCTCACAGTGGTGAATATTTTCCTCACATCTCAAATTGTAGCTTTATTATTATGTTGAATGAAAGCTATTTCTGGACAACATACATGATCATGAACATTATTCCTTTTTAATTAAAAGCATCCAACTGTGGGAACTACAATTTGAGTTGCTACAAGTGTCCACACTGAAGTGGACTTGTAGCTTATGACTGACTTGTAAAACCTTAAATCCCTGGACTATGGGTGGTTGTCCATGTTATGAATGACCTTGAGCTCAACCTAGTACCTGTAATTCCACCTGTTCTTATAGAGCCAGGGAGAACCCACAGGAACCATACTGAGCCAACTAAGGTCAACACACAGAACTGAAAACACTGGACTTGTCTAAACTTATCCATCACTGCTCAGCTCATATCAGAGGAAATCTTTAATTTGATTATTACAGGTACATGACACAAATGTAAAGCAGAGCCCTGACAGAGGCTCTGGATAAATGAGAGGAAATATTTGCTGTTTTAAAGCCTCAGTAACAGCAGACAGTTAAAATATCTAGATTATAGATCTATCTAGATTATATAGATCTTAGATCGATGATATTTTATTTCTAACCCATCATACTGAATTTAAGTCATGTCAATAATGAAGCTTTTACCCTATTAGTAATTTTTTCTTCATTTATACTTTGTGAATAATCTTCCTTTTAAATTGTTTAAATGTTTTAGGCCCCCTGAGCTATTTGCAGCCATTTGTTTTCATTATTTCACACATCATCCGAGGAATTTTCTCTCTGAACATCTGAAGAGCAACCTGACGTTTACAGTGCTCAGACAGACACAGACAAACAGGTTCTGCAGGTTCTTTCCTTTTCAGCCCGGCCTACCTGGTCACACAAGCACACCTTTGTGTGGCAGGTACATACAAGTGGTGCTTTCTCTCACAATGAGGCTGACCTGCATGTTCCTTAACCCGCTGGGGACGCTGTTACTCTGGAATCCATTCAGTCAAATCAGAGCATGTTCTATGAACGCTTCTCCAAAAATGCTGACTAATTCCTCTTTTTATTAGTTCTGTTGCTGTTTTCTGATGGCACAATTACAAATAATTCACACTCACTGTCCTGATTCTTTACACCATCAATTTGAAGTCAAAAGTACAAAAAGGTCAAAATGCCCAGCAGCCTCTTGTGTTAATTTTAGAAAATAAGATTCAGAAAATAACACAGAACAAAATGTTTCAAGTGTGTGAGAGCCTGCTAACAAGAGGCTAACAGCTCACAAGCGATTTGCAGAACAGTTTGTGAGATAGAGACTGAACAGTTCGTTAGTTCACTAGCAAATGGTTAAATGAATAACAAGTAAAGCCAACTAAAACTAAAAAGTGTCACAAAAGGTTACCGACAAGTTTTAAATTAGTACTTGTTTCCTGTGTCACATAAACATAAGATAAACACAAGGGGGGGGACCTTGTCTATGAATTAAGATTCTTAATGGTTGTGTTTTATGTTTTAATTTTAACATAATGTCATCAACTAAGAGATTTGTTACAGTTTCATAAAAAATGCTTGTTAACATAACATTACATCTAGGATGGAAATACGCATCACAAACACAAACGCTTCAATTGACCTATTTTACAAACTGTAACTAAAACATTTTATAGTTTAAACCTACATTTATGAAATTACTGACCTCTGACCCTTCATGTGCTCTCTTTGAAACTGATGCCTCCTGCAACTGCCTATCATAAACCAGAAGGTGCAGTGGTAAGATTGGGCTCAAAATGGTTTAAATACTTTATGGTTCAGTTTACACAAAAATACTAAAGTGAATAAAATTTATGTGGATGTGGAAGCAATAAAATCTACTTTAAACATTTGGATCTGTTCCTTTTCTTTCAGGAGTTTGACTTGTGATCAGTCATTTCAGACTGATATTTTTTCTATGCAGGGAGGAGATTATTTCTTCCTTAAAGAATAAAGAAAAAACATAATTTACAAAACAGTAACGATAAAAGAAAGACTGATAAAATGCTAAATGTGATTGAAGTAATAAATAACTGATTTATTTCATAATTAGACAAAAGTAACGAAAGCTAAATTTTGCGTGAAAATCTGTTTTTCAATATAATCAAAGATCAATAACCTAATGTTTAATAAAGCAAACCTTGTTGGATTTGTGACCTGTTAGGTGATGTTGTGTCAGTAACATCTTTCTGTTATTTTTGCAGCAATAACTGTCCTCTGCATGCTGTTCTTCCTCATCATTATTTCCCCTTTTATAGATGCAATACAAGGTGTGGCATATTAGCATGTGAACTGGCTAAAATGCACGTGGCACACTGGCCATAAAGCTGCAAAGCTGAGATAACTGAAACAATCCCTGCAGTAAGAGGGTAAACAGAGAATGTTTCTGCAGAGCAGCAGGGTTTTCTGTAGATTCACAGATCATGAAACAAACAAATGGACAAAATAAAGTCATCAGCCTACACGGGTGTTGCTAGAATTAGTGACTCAAGATGGAACAGAATCAGACTGAGGAGGACACTGACTCAACATCTCCTCGGTGAGATTTATTTTGAGCTGCAGCTTCTAATACACACTCCTGTTCAAACCTTTAGTTCAGGCCACATTGTGCTTCATTTTCCTTCCAAGCAGTCAGACTTCCATGTAATCCTTTAAAGTGGACTTGATCAACAGTTCTCAAGGATTTCTGAGGATTTTCAGAGTTTTTCACCTAGTCCAATCTTTGGACCTGACAAAAGAAGTGTCAGAACTAATCTGATGTTTCCAGCATCTGCAAGGGAGAGATACACCATCCTTCACTTAATCATCTACTGTATGACAATATTCAGCTGGCAGCGCTCTGTGAACCAGATTTTAGAGGTAAAGTCCTATTATGTCCAGGGAAAACTGAGACACACCAATCAATCAGCCACAGATTGGAATTGGCCAACCTTCCCTGATGGATATTCAGCATTGGAAAATACTCCAAAACTAAGAACTGCCACCAATGTGGGTCTTTAATCTACCAATGGCAGACACTATGATGCACTATTTTTGCTAATTTTTGTATAATGATTAAGGAGATTTGATTTGATATATAAACAGGAATAGTTTTTATAATTCCTTCATTTTTCTGCTGTATCTCAAACAAACACGTCTGTCAAAGAACCTGCAGCACTTTATTTCTCTTTTCTGCATTACAGTCCTTAAAATAAAAACTTGAACTGGTCAAAATTGGTATCGGCATCTGTATCATGTAGGAAAAACCTGATCAGTGCATCTCTCCTTTTACACCAAAACAGACACAGCGCATCACTCAGTTATTTCTATTATTATTAGTTATTTTTATTTTTTCTCCAGAGAGATCTGAGGCTCTGAAATCAGGTGAGGGGAGATGGATGAGACAGACGTTCCCAGTCATCTTTTAAACCATTACCAGTTCTTATAGTGCTCATGAACAACTACCCAGTGGTTCTGATGGGTTTTAATAAAGTTCCTTTTACAACATGGTTATTTACTACCAATGTGAAACACAGCCCTGCCTGATGGGAAATCTGGATACCTGTTGGACATTTAAAGTTCGACCTTTCCAACAGTTCTGCCTATCTGATGCTGGAAAAGGAAAAGGGAATGATTGTGAGTCCCAGTAGACTCAGGACAGACTGACAGGTTAGAGACCAAAACATCTGACTGGTCCACTTCCCATTTCTACAGTAGAAACACAACCACCCACGGTGCTGCTGCCTAGTTTACCTCAGCTGCAGAGCTGCACCCAGACAAGGAGAGGGGAAGGAAGGAAGATGAAACCCCTTCAAAGCAATATTTACCAACTCAATAACTGCCTTTGTTATTCTTCATGCTCATTATATGATCAAATAGGCCAAACACCTTTAAAAGCCACATTTTTAATGGCTGCTGTCTGAAGCCACAGCTCAGTAAAGGCTGAGATAAGTTGATTAGGAAGCTTGGGGGAAAAATACAGGATAAATCTGGGCAAACTGTAAGGTTCATTCAAAGGGAAGTACTGAGCGTCTAAATAAAGGAACGGTCGTGCATTTCTATCAGTGAGTCTTTTAAATTGGTCTGGAACAATAGTTCTTCTGACTTTCTTTGGTCTTTGGCTTCAAATTCAATCCCATAACAATTATTTTTTACCAAAATACATCTATTGAATTCAACCACGATCCACTTAGATAGATGTGTTTCACTTAATGATGAAGGTAGTGCAATAAAATAACTTTTCAATAATATTCTAATTTTTTACAATATCTATATGTTTACCCTACCTGAAATTATAAAGAATTGCATTTCTCACCACATCTATGCTGATGACACAACTTTATTTTTCTGTCCCACTGCATGACCTCACTGAGTCACTGTGTGCATTATATCAATGAGAGGGTCAGAAGATCTGGTCAAGTTCAGGATATCAGAACACCTAACTACCTGCACATTTTAAATTTCCTGTTTCTTTCTGTTTATGTCTTTAATATAAAGTTCTTTAACTCTGAAAGTGCCTTGATCTACCTTGTGTGTGACTGGTGCTATATAGCTGCCAACAGGTTTACCCAGGAGCCCTTTAGCAATCCACCTAACCTCCTCAAACTCCCAGTGAGCCACAAAAAGAAGGGTGTGTTAATACGGGACAACTCCCAGAGAACCAAAGGCCAAATGGAACTGGAGAAACTGCTCAAAGATGACTTTCCCAGGAGTTATTAGTGTAGAAAAAACCTGCATGGAGTACTAAAGGTCGAACTGCCAGTTTTATTACAGCCGTCACCATCCGGGACAGAACTGACAACAAACAGTCAGCAGAAAACTGGGAAGTGTCAGCTGTTCAACTGGAAAAGGAACACCGGTTCCTCCCAGGATTAACAGTCGGGAAGCTGCTGGACTTACCTGGATGATAAGTTGACAAAGTCTCCACCGTCCACCAGCCGGATCTTACAGAACAGAACTCCGTTGACAAAAGGCACTGCTGTCAGCTCCTCCAGAGTGAAATGCACCTGAAACTTGAACTTTTTCTTTTTGATTAAAAAAGCCATGTTCCCCTGCTGCAGCTGCAGCTGCAGAGTGTATCCTGCAAAGCCAGCAGGTCCACGCAGGAATAAGTCAAGAAATAAAGAGAATCAGGGGATCAGGCTCTAAAGAGGAGGCAGAATGTCCTTTTCTTCCAGGTTAATCATTTCTGAGGACTCCTGACCTGAAATTAGAAAGAAGGATGTTGGAGACAACCAGCAGGGCAAACTGGTTCCTTGGGTTTTTACAGAATTCTGAGTAGATTCTGCTCCAGATTAACACAGTCAGAACTAAACTTTAAACTGAACGGTTTAAGCGGTTTCAGACCCACTCTCCCGGGTTCAGTGCGTGTAGCTGCCACGCAAACACTGAACCCGCAGCCTTCCCTGTAACTCCCTCCGCCCGCACAAACTCACCGCACACTCCGCCTGCAGCTCATCATTCTGGGTCAGAACCGGAGCAGAACACCGCTTCAGAGGACCGGAGAATCGGAACTTCCTGGTTGTCCAGTTCAGGACATTTTTGAGCGGGTTTATCCCCGCAGCAGAGCTCCACGGCCAGCAATCAGATCCACTCTGAGCGGTGTTGTGGTGAAAGACGCAGCCCCGCTGTTACAGCGCTCGCCACGGGAGCGCGCATTTCAAACAAAAACACACAATCGAAAAGTAAGTACACCTCATGATCCTGTCGCCTGCACAGTTGCATCTCAAGAAATTAGCATATCAATATCAACATTTCTTGACAGAAATTGAATTCAAAAAGTGAAACATTATCATAGGTTCACAAGATTTATTTAAATCATTTGTTTCTGATTTTGATGATTATGAACTATATGTTATCAGAAAACTAAAATATTGCATAAAACCAGTTAAAAAGATTGCTTTTTAAGACAGAAAATTTCCTTTATGGCCATGTCACGCTCTAGACAAAAGGAGCTGGCTGTTATCAGAGGGCTGTTTCCAGGCAGGTTAATGGAAAATTGAGTAGAAGGAAAAAATGTGGTAGAAAAGCTTGCACAAGCAATCTACATGACTGCAGCTGGAGTCAGAGCTTCTAGGAGCCACCACACACAGACGCATCCAGAACATGGACAACAACTGTCACATTACTTGTGTTAGACCCTCAGCAGCATCCTACCTGGGCTAAGGAGAAAAAGACCGGACTGTTGCTCAGTGGTCCAAAGTCCTCCTTTCAAATTAGAGTAAATTTTCCATTTACTCTGGAAATCAAGGTTCCAGAGTCTGGAGCAAGAATAGAGAGGAACATAATCCAAGCTCGAGGTTCAGCATGAAGTGCCCAGTCAGTGATGATTATGTAATATTGTAATTTGTGAGAAATTGAGATTTAAGCCAGAATCATCAACAAAGAACAGATTGAAATAAATACTTTAAGTGTAATTCTCTGAGTGAAATTAACCTCCACTTGTATAACCTTCTATTGCAGCCAGTAAAACCTCTGAGTAGAACCTCCCTCAGCAGCCAGTAGAACCTCTGGGTAGAACCTCCTATAGCAGCCAGTAGAACCTCCCTCAGCAGCCAGTAGAACCTCCCTCAGCAGCCACTAGAACCTCCCAGTAGAACCTCCTATAGCAGCCAGTAGAACCTCCCTCAGCAGCCAGTAGAACCTCCCTCAGCAGCCAGTAGAACCTCCCAGTAGAACCTCCTGTAGCAGCCAGTGGAACCTCCCAGTAGAACCTCCCTCAGCAGCCAGTAGAACCTCCCAGTAGAACCTCCCTCAGCAGCCAGTAGAACCTCCCAGTAGAACCTCCCTCAGCAGCCACTAGAACCTCCCAGTAGAACCTCCTATAGCAGCCAGTAGAACCTCCCTCAGCAGCCAGTAGAACCTCCCAGTAGAACCTCCCTCAGCAGCCAGTAGAACCTCCCAGTAGAACCTCCCTCAGCAGCCAGTAGAACCTCCCAGTAGAACCTCCCTCAGCAGCCAGTAGAACCTCCCAGTAAAACCTCCCAAGGCAGCCGGTAGAACCTCCTAGTAGAACCTCCTATAGCAGCCGGTAGAACCTCCTAGTAGAACCTCCTATAGCTGCCGGTAGAACCTCCTAGTAGAACCTCCTATAGCAGCTGGTAGAACCTCCTAGTAGAACCTCCTATAGCTGCCGGTAGAACCTCCTAGTAGAACCTCCTATATCTGCCGGTAGAACCTCCTAGTAGAACCTCCTATATCAGCCGGTAGAACCTGCTAGTAGAACCTCCTATAGCAGCCGGTAGAACCTCCAAGTAGAACCTCCCTCAGCAGCCAGTAGAACCTCCCAGTAGAACCTCCTATAGCAGCCAGTAGAACCTCCTAGAAGAACCTCCTATAGCAGCCGGTAGAACCTCCTATAGCAGCCGGTAGAACCTCCTAGAAGAACCTCCTAAAGCAGCCAGGAGAACCTCCAAGTAGAACCTCCCTCAGCAGCCAGTAGAACCTCCCAGTAGAACCTCCTATAGCAGCCGGTAGAACCTCCTAGAAGAACTTCCTATAGCAGCCAGTAGAACCTCCCAGTAGAACCTCCTATAGCAGCCGGTAAAACCTCCTAGAAGAACCTCCTATAGCAGCCGGTAGAACCTCCTAGTAGAACCTCCTATAGCAGCCGGTAGAACCTCCCAGTAGAACTTCCTATAGCAGCCAGTAGAACCTCCTAGTAGAACCTCCTATAGCAGCCAGTAGAACCTCCCAGTAGAACTTCCTATAGCAGCCAGTAGAACCTCCTAGTAGAACCTCCTATAGCAGCCAGTAGAACCTCCCAGTAGAACTTCCTATAGCAGCCAGTAGAACCTCCTAGTAGAACCTCCTATAGCAGCCAGTAGAACCTCCCAGTAGAACTTCCTATAGCAGCCAGTAGAACCTCCTAGTAGAACCTCCTATAGCAGCCAGTAGAACCTCCCAGTAGAACTTCCTATAGCAGCCAGTAGAACCTCCTAGTAGAACCTCCTATAGCAGCCAGTAGAACCTCCCAGTAGAACTTCCTATAGCAGCCAGTAGAACCTCCCAGTAGAACCTCCCTCAGCAGCCAGTAGAACCTCCCAAAGCAGCCGGTAGAACCTCCTAGTAGAACCTCCTATAGCAGCCAGTAGAACCTCCTAGAAGAACCTCCTAAAGCAGCCAGGAGAACCTCCAAGTAGAACCTCCCTCAGCAGCCAGTAGAACCTCCCAGTAGAACCTCCTATAGCAGCCGGTAGAACCTCCTAGAAGAACCTCCTATAGCAGCCAGTAGAACCTCCCAGTAGAACCTCCTATAGCAGCCGGTAGAACCTCCTAGAAGAACCTCCTATAGCAGCCGGTAGAACCTCCTAGTAGAACCTCCTATAGCAGCCGGTAGAACCTCCTAGAAGAACCTCCTATAGCAGCCAGTAGAACCTCCTAGTAGAACCTCCTAAAGCAGCCAGGAGAACCTCCAAGTAGAACCTCCCTCAGCAGCCAGTAGAACCTCCCAGTAGAACCTCCCAAAGCAGCCGGTAGAACCTCCTAGAAGAACCTCCTATAGCAGCTGGTAGAACCTCCTAGAAGAACCTCCTATAGCAGCCGGTAGAACTTCCCAGTAGAACCTCCTATAGCAGCCAGTAGAACCTCCTAGTAGAACCTCCTATAGAAGCCAGTAGAACCTCCCAGTAGAACCTCCTATAGCAGCCAGTAGAACCTCCCTCAGCAGCCAGTAGAACCTCCCAGTAGAACCTCCCTCAGCAGCCAGTAGAACCTCCCAGTAGAACCTCCCAAAGTAGCCGGTAGAATCTCCTAGTAGAACCTCCTATAGCAGTCGGTAGAACCTCCTAGAAGAACCTCCTAAAGCAGCCAGGAGAACCTCCAAGAAGAACCTCCCTCAGCAGCCAGTAGAACCTCCCAGTAGAACCTCCCAAAGCAGCCGGTAGAACCTCCTAGAAGAACCTCCTATAGCAGCCGGTAGAACCTCCTAGTAGAACCTCCTTTAGCAGCCGGTAGAACCTCCCAGTAGAACCTCCTATAGCAGCCAGTAGAACCTCCTAGAAGAACCTCCTATAGCAGCCAGTAGAACCTCCCAGTAGAACCTCCTATAGCAGCCGGTAGAACCTCCTAGAAGAACCTCCTATAGCAGCCGGTAGAACCTCCTAGTAGAACCTCCTATAGCAGCCAGTAGAACCTCCCAGTAGAACCTCCTATAGCAGCCAGTAGAACCTCCCTCAGCAGCCAGTAGAACCTCCCAGTAGAACCTCCCTCAGCAGCCAGTAGAACCTCCCAGTAGAACCTCCTGTAGCAGCCGGTAGAACCTCCTAGTAGAACCTCCTATAGCAGCCGGTAGAACCTCCCAGTAAAACCTCCTATAGCAGCCAGTAGAACCTCCTAGTAGAACCTCCTATAGCAGCCAGTAGAACCTCCCAGTAGAACCTCCTATAGCAGCCAGTAGAACCTCCCTCAGCAGCCAGTAGAACCTCCCAGTAGAACCTCCCTCAGCAGCCAGTAGAACCTCCCAGTAGAACCTCCCAAAGCAGCCGGTAGAACCTCCTAGTAGAACCTCCCTCAGCAGCCAGTAGAACCTCCCAGTAGAACCTCCCAAAGCAGCCGGTAGAACCTCCTAGAAGAACCTCCTATAGCAGCCGGTAGAACCTCCTAGTAGAACCTCCCAAAGCAGCCGGTAGAACCTCCCAGTAGAACCTCCCAAAGCAGCCGGTAGAACCTCCTAGAAGAACCTCCTATAGCAGCCAGTAGAACCTCCCAGTAGAACCTCCCAAAGCAGCCAGTAGAACCTCCCAGTAGAACCTCCTATAGCAGCCGGTAGAACCTCCCAGTAGAACCTCCCTCAGCAGCTGTAACTCTCAGCAGGTTTTCTGACCATCTGTCTCTCACTGTAGAGGAATTGGGTTTATTTGTTTCTCCAACATTCATTCAGCTCATTGAGGTTTGCAAAAATGTGTTTCTGCTCAGCTGTCTGAATTTCCCACCAGCATTTCAATCAGGTTGAGGTCTGGACTTTGACTAGGCCATTGTAACACCTTGATTATCTCATTTTCAGCCTCAAATTTGACTCTTGAATTTTTTGGTCTACAGAGGAGTTCCTGGTACACAAGGTACCCAGGTCCAGTGGCTGCCGAACTAGCCCAAATCATCAGCCCTCCACCACCATGCTTTTAGTAGGTATAAAGTGTTTGTGATCATAAGATGTATCTGATGGAAAAATGGTAAATGGCCTGTATTTGTAATGGTGCATTATCAAGTCAGAAGACCCCAAAGCGCTTCCCAATACAATCAGTCGATTCATTAATTTATTCTCTCTTGACAGTGGTGAGCTACATTATAGCCACAGCTGCCCTGGGGCAGCCTCAGAGAAGCAAGGCTTCCATACAATCGGCACCACCGGGTCCTCTGACCACCATCAGCAGGCAAGGAGGGTGAGGTGACTTGCCCCATGACACAACAACTGAGACAAGAGTGGTTGTTCAAACCGACAACCCGCTGGTTACAGGGTGAACCCCTACCATCATGGTCAAACATCTCTACTCTGGTCTCATTTGTCCAGAGGACATTGTCCCAGGAGTCTTGTCCTTCATTCAGAAGCAGCTTTATAACCTACGTCCTGCTGCCATCTTGTTTTTAGAGAGGCTTTCTCCTTGAACTCTTCCAAACAGCCATACTGGTTCATGTCATGACCTTTAACCTGCTGAGGCCAGCAGAGTCTGAGATAGAGCTCTTAGGTTTTTTGGGCATTTCTCTGAGCTTCACGCTCTGACCTTGGGCTGAATCTGCTGGGACATCCACTCCTGGGTAGGCTGGCAGCTGTCTGAGATGTTTTCCTCCTGGGAATAATCTTTTTCTCTGTAGGATGATGAACTTCATCATCCCAGGTTGCTGGGCAGCAACCCGTGTCGCTAAGGTCATTGCTGATGTCTTTCCACCCTGGCATTGTCAACTCACACCTGTAAGCTCCAGGGCAGCAAACTGACAGACCTCCTGCCCTAATGGAGGTTCTCACATAGATGATCAGTTCATTTCTAACCCTCACTCTTCCTTCACACAGACAGACTTTGTTAAACATTTTGTTTTTAATCACAGTTTGACTCAAATCTGTAAGATCAAGAATTTATCTTTTATTTAATAAAAATGATATTATTATCCAGTAACCAGTTTTTGGTGTTTTGTGGCCCAAACTTTGGGAAGTACTGATTTAAACATCACTTCAATACAAAAACATAGGGGATTTGTTTAGACACAGTGCCACCTTCTGGTTTATCTGGAGCACTGCAGCTCATTACAGTTCCCACTTTCTCCCTCCATAAATTCAGGTGTTCAGTCTGTAAAACCAGACCGTTTGTTCCACCTTTTAACAAAGAGTCGGATCCAGTGATAAAAACATCTTGTCATATCAAGTCCCAGGGACACATTCCAGGTCCTACAACCTGAAGCTCCCTCATTAGGGCATCTCTTCACAATGAACTCTTTTCTCAGAGTTCATTGTGTCTCCTCCACCTCATCGGTTTGCTGCGGAGCTGGAGGAGGAGTTTTAGATCTGCTCTGTTCTTCTTCTGCAGCAGCAGCTGCTGCTCCTCCATCAGGTAGTGCTCCAGATGTTCCTAACATTCCTGATGTTCCCGTTGCTGAGCTGCTGTTTGTTGCCCCGTCTGTTCCGCTTTGAAGGAACTTCCTCAGGTCTTTGAGTGCTGGGCGGAGCATCTGGACCAGCGCTAATAGAGCAGCCTGAGTTCCTTCCAGCGCCTGGGCCTGCCGCTCCTGAGCCAGCGCCTGGGCCTCCTGGCAGCGCCGCATCATCTGCAGCAGCTCGTTCTGGCCCTCCAGGTGCTGGGCGATCTGTCGGATGTGCACGTTGGTGACCCTCTGCTCCTGCAGCAGGCGGGCAGAGTTCAGGGCGATGCGGCTCTTCAGCTCCTGAGGTTTGGGCTGAGGAGGTGGTGGCGGTGAGGCCAAGGACGAGGGCAGCATCTCCACTGGGGCCTCAACGGCGGCCACCACGGTGGGAGTGGAGTCGCCCACGGTGGTGGTGCAGTACTCCACCACACCTTCATCCTCCAGGGCGTGGTACGTAGTTTCAGCTGGAAACAGGACAGAAAGGAAGATGGTTTACTGATGATGAAAACCTTCTCATCATGGCATACAATGATCCAGTACCTTCACCTCATTGACCATCTGGTCTTCAGAGAGTTTTAATGGGACATATGATTTGGATGGATGGACGGCTGACACGGTTCTGATTAAAGAAGCAGACCGCCGGTCCACTTCACCACCCGGGTCATCCTGAACCTCCAGACTAAACAGGTTTTAAAGAGCCTAAGAGGTGAATAACTTACTGTTCAATGGTTTGGTGTCCTCACAAACGGTCCCTGGAGCTCCTGGAAGAGCTAAATAACAAGGACATCATTAAAATGTTGAACAGAAAAAAACTATTCAGTCAGCAAAAATCTAAATAAATAACAGAGAGGAACCAGAACAGAACCGGCCAGCTGGGTTCAGACTTAATCAGACATCCACCAATCAGAACATCACATTCTGAATAACCAGTCCTGAGATCCCAACCTAATAAACTCCCGAAATAAGGTCAACATTCTGGAGATAAGCTGAATGCTTCAATAATCTTAGGCTCATTTTTATTGGAAAATAATGAATAAAAATATGACACAAAACCTGTTTACCAGACGAGCCCTTTGACCCTGATTGATCTCTTTGTTCAGTTCATTTATATATATTTATATATTTAACTGAATTTGTTTATGCATATAGGTTTTTATGCAGTAGCATTTTTATTCATTTTTTAATCAGTTATTTCAATAATTATTTATTTCAACATTTTATTTTTCTTCTTCACGTTATATTTATTTACTTTAAAAAAAAAACGTTTTTAATCTATTTTTGTGAAGATTCTAATCAATTTATATGTTGTAATCCTTTCTTTTAGTTTTAAATATACTTTTGTATTAATCATTAGTGTATTTATAGTCTCTGTCTTGCAGCCCGGGGTTGTTAAAGTCCAGTTTGGTGAACTTTGCGCCCTCCTCCCAGCAGGATCCCGTTATTTCTCCTATCTACCTTCAGTCAGGGTGACGGTGGTCGCAGCGTTCACCGTCACCGGTAAGGTGATCTCCGCCTCCGGGTCTCCAGCAGGTAAGCTGATGATGGTGGCTTCTCCCAGCAGGTTACAGATCCGCTGCTGCATGGCGGTGAGGATGACCGGGATAGGAGCGCAGTCTGCGGCCGTGCCCTCGATGGCGGCCCGGGCCTGGGCCACCTTCCTGCGGACCTCGGTCTTCATGTCGGACCACTTCTTCTTGACCTCGGGCAGCTCTCTGGGGCAGGTGGTGACTGCGTTCACCTTCTTCAGGATGTCCATCCAGGCGTTGTTCTTGGCCATGTGTGTGACTCCAGCGTTGAAGTGGCTCACCAGAGTCTGCTTCTGTTTCTCTATTTCCTCCACGATGATCTCCACCTCCCGCTCCGAGAAATTCATCTTCCTCTTTTTGGCGGCCGAAGCCATACCTACAGGAGAATCTCCTAACAAAGGTAAATGTGCGTAATGTACGCAAAAATAGTAGGATTTACTCACTTTCTGAGCGCAGCGTAATGGCTTCCAGAATCGGCTTCTTCTTCCTACAAACAACGCTTACGTTGCCGGACACGAAGCTCCGCCCACTGCGCGCCTATTGGCTGGGTGTCCAGCGAGGATGCATAAAGCTGTGTTTCTATTGGATAACAAAGACGCCAATAACTTTCAACAGTGTGCAGCTGAAACAGATCAAACCAGGAGCTTCATCAGCAGGATTCAAACACCTTAGAGCCGAACTCCGTGTAAAGTTTTCCATCTTTTCCACAGCAGAAATTTTAGAAACTCATTTCTGAACTTTAGAAGGAAAACATTTATTTTATATGGTTCTTCATCGTTATGAGGTACAAACATTGAAAGTCATAATTACGAGTTGAATCTGATTTTGTGTCATTACTTTGACTTATCTTATTACCTCTAATAATTATTGTAATAGATAATTATAACTTTGTATCTATTCAAAAGTCATAATTACATGTATCTTATTTAATTCAATTCAATTCAGTTTTATTTATATAGCACCAATTCACAACACATGTCGTCTCAAGGTTCTTCACAACAGTCAGGTTCATACATTCCTATTAATAACTAACTATTAAACAGTTCAGTCAGATTCAGTTATTTATTCAAATTGGATAAAAAGTTTTTCTATCTAAGGAAACCCAGCAGATTGCATCCAGTCAGTGACTTGCAGCATTCACTCCTCCTGGATGAGCATGTAGAGACAGTGGACAGTCACTGGTGTTGACTTTGCAGCAATCCCTCATACTGAGCATGCATGTAGCGACAGTGGAGAGGAAAAACTCCCTTTTAACAGGAAGAAACCTAAAGCAGAACCAGAACCAGGCTCAGTGTGAGCGGCCATCTGCCACGACCGACTGGAGGTTTGAGAGAACAGAGCAGAGACACAAAGAGAACAAAGAAGCACTGATCCAGGAGTACTTTCTATGGGAAGGAAAAGTACATGTTAATGGATGTAGCTCCTTTAGTCGTTTCACCTAGAAAGAAAGAACAGATAAACTCTGAGCCAGTTTTCAAGGTTAGAGTCTGAAAGAGAGAACATAGAGTTAGTTACAGTAGAAGTTCAGTCAGTAGCCATGTCTAGGAGAGAGAAAGGGTTAAACACTGAAAGACAGGGCTATGTGGATCATCTGTAGAAGGTGAGCATTAAGTTGTTGTCAGCAGAAGCTTGGACGATGCCCCTCTCCAGAAAGGTGTCACAGGTAGACAGAGAGCCAGGCCAGGTGTAGCTTCTAGGAAGAGAAAAGAGAGAACAAAGTTAAAAGCTGAAATAACAGCAAATAATGCAAAATTGGAGAGTAGTGTGAGAATGTAGTGAAGAGAGTGAAAGTGGTCATTATGTCCTCCAGCAGCCTAAGCCTATAGCAGCATAACTACAGAGATAACTCAGGATAAACTAAGCCACTCTAACTATAAGCTTTATCAAAAAGGAAAGTTTTAAGCCTAGCCTTAAAAGTAGACAGGGTGTCTGCCTCACGGACTAAAACTGGGAGCTGGTTCCACAGGAGAGGAGCCTGATAACTAAAGGATCTGCCTCCCATTCTACTTCTAGAGACTCTAGGAACCACCAGTAAACCTGCAGTCTGAGAACAAAGTGCTCTGTTAGGAACATATGGACCAATCAGATCTCTGATGTATGATGGAGCTAGATCATTAAGGGCTTTATATGTGAGGAGGAGAATTTTAAATTCTATTCTGGATTTAACAGGGAGCCAATGAAGGGAAGCTAAAATAGGAGAAATATGATCTCTCTTTTTAATTTTCATCAGAACTCTTGCTGCAGCATTTTGAATCAGCTGAAGGCTTTTAACTGCATTTTGTGGACATCCTGATAGTAAAGAATTACAATAGTCCAGCCTTGAAGTAACAAATGCATGGACTAGTTTTTCAGCGTCACTCCTGGACAGGATATTTCTAATTTTGGCAATGTTCTGGAGATGAAAGAAGGAAATCCTAGAAACCTGTTTAATATAGGATTTAAATGACATGTCCTGGTCAAAGTTAACACCAAGGTTTTTTACTTTATTACCGCAGGTCAATTTAATGCCATCCAGGTTAAGTGATTGACTAAACAGTTTCTTTTTTAAAGACTCTGGTCCAAAGACGACAACTTCTGTCTTGTCTGAATTTAGAAGCAGAAAATTTAAAGTCATCCAAGTTTTTATGTCTTCAAGACATGCTTGTAGTCTATCTAACTGGTTGGGCTCATCAGGATTTATGGATAATTAAAGCTGAGTATCATCAGTGTAACAGTGAAAATTTATTCTATGCTGCCTAATAATTTGACCTATTGGAAGCATATATATAGTAAAGAAAATTGGCCCAAGTACTGAACCCTGTGGTACTCCACAATTAACCCTGGAGTTTAAAGATGATTTATCATTTACATGAACAAACTGGAATCTTTCAGACAGATAAGATTTAAACCAGCCTAGCGCTGTTCCCCTGATCCCTACAGCAAATTCCAGCCTTTTTAAGAGAATATTATGGTCAACTGGATCAAATGCAGCCTGAGATCTAACAGAACCAGAACAGACACAAGTCCATTATCTGAGGCCATAATAATATCATTAGTGACTTTCAGCAGAGCTGTTTCAGTGCTATGATGAGCTCTGAAACCTGACTGAAACTCTTCAAACAGGTCATTGCTGTATAAATGTTCACACATTTGATTAGCAACTATTTTCTCAAGAATTTTAGATAAGAATGGAAGATTGGATATAGGTCTGTAATTTTTCAAATCATCTCGATCAAGCGAAGGGTTTTTAAGTAAAGGTTTAATTACAGCTAACTTAAAAGCCTGTGGTTCTGATCCATTTACTAAAGATAGATTAATCATATCTAAAATGGGGCTGGTAATCAGAGGGAACACTTCCTTAAATAATTTGGTTGGGATTGGTTCTAACATACAAGTTGAAGGTTTAGATGAAGCTAATATTTCTGATAACTCAGGAAGCTCCACAGGATCAAAACAGTCCAAACACAGATCAGGTTCTACAGTTATTTCCAATGTTGTCTCACTTGCTGAGGATGAAGTAATCATCTTTGGGAGTATGTCAAAGATTTTATTTTTAATAGAATCAATTTTATTTAAGAATCCCATAAAGTCATGACTGCTAAGAGCTAAGGGAATGGATGGCTCAACAGAGCTATGACTCTGTGTAAGTTTAGCAACTGTACTAAAGAGAAACCGAGGATTATTCTTGTTCTCTTCTATTAATGATGAGAAATAAGCTGTTCTAGCTTGGTGAAGTGTCTTTTTATACAACAGTAGGCTATTTTTCCAGATTAAGTAGGAATCCTCTAGGTGTGTAGAGCGACATTTTCTCTCCAATTGTCTAACATTGTGCTTTAAAGTACACAGCTCTGAATTAAACCAAGGAACCAGCCTCCTATGAATAATTACCTTCTTTTTCAAGGGGGCTGCATTGTCTAATGCACCACGCAATGATGAAGAAACACTATGAACAAGAGAATCAATTTGTGAAGGGGAAGAAACACAATTATTGTCCTCCACTGTGTTTTTCTGAGATATTGAGGAAATTAAAAGTGGAACAGATTCTTTAAAGGTTGTTACAGCATCGTCTGATAATGATCTACTATAATGAAATTTTCTTTCAGGTGTGGAGTACTCGGTTAAATTAAACTCAAAGGTTATTAAGAAATGGTCAGACAGGACAGGGTTATGAGAGAATATTATGTCTTTACACTCAATGCCATATGTCAGCACAAGGTCCAGAGAATGAAGACAAAGGTGGGTAGGTTTGTTAATGTTTTGAGCAAAGCCAATTGAGTCTAAGATAGCATTAAACGCTATATTTAGGCCATCACTTTCAGCGTCTACATGAATGTTAAAATCCCCCACTATAATAACTTTATCTGTATTTAACACTAATCAGTGTTAAATACATCAGTTTGACTTTCAAAGTCATATTTATAACTTTGCATTAAGGCTGTACAAATATGAAAATATATCACGATTATTGTCAGTAATGTGATAATGGTTGTAGATCTTATGGTTTATGCCAAACCTATTACAGGAGTAAGCTAATTCACTAACAGTGAAGTCATATTATACACATCAAGAAATTAGAGCTTAATTATGGGTCCCAGACTGAGCCCACAACACACCCTGCATCCAGGCCTTTGATTGTGTCGTTCATAGTTGGTCTCCATGCTCTTATTGTGAAGGTTTGCAGGGAGTTTGAGCTCTTAATATGGCAGTTATGTATGGTTTTAATGGTAGCTTCATTTTAAAACCGAATCGTGTCACTTCTGCTTCTAATTATGTTGCATCTCTTGATAATTATCTCTACTTTGCAACATATAATCTGATTTTGTGTCTCATAACTTTGACTTTGCTTCCTGTTCAAATCAAAATTGTAACACTTAATGGTCAAATTAATGGTCTGAAGTTTAATTGCGAAGCGTGGTCATAATTACAGGGTGTATAATGTATATTTTTATGCATCCATATATCCATTTATTAGTTTGTTGTGTGGTAACCATATTATTGTAGTTTTCAATACAGTTGAACATAGGTTTTAAATAGCCAGTAGTCTGAATTAAAGTCCCTCCAACGATAAGTCCCACCACGCTGTAGGTATTATTCTGCTTTAAACTGGTTGTTCTGGGTTGTTTTTAATAATTTTCTAGTTCCAGAAGCAGGAATCCCTGCAGGAAGAGTTCAAATTGTAAGCAGGATACAGACATTTAGGTTTATTGGCACCATCTTCAACACATCCATTGTTTCAACATTTTCTGACATGTTTATTGAGCCAGAAGCCATTTACACTCAGTCGCTCTGCTGATGAGGAAATCCAAGTGTCGGACTCTACAGAGAAATTCATGGAATTAATACATCATCAGCTACTCTATTACTGCAAAGGTGTACTTAAATATGAAGGATTTTTGTTCATCACATCAGCTTGAGACAAATATGCTTGAAATAATTTTTTATATAATTCCAGATGTGATTTTCTTTCAGTTTATGACCTGGTGAGCTGTGCTGAGTATAAATTTTAAGCTTCAGTACCTGTCCCCACCTGTAGGTGTCAGTATAACCATTTAAATGAAGGCTCATTTAAATAAATCTGAAATGAATCGGATCAGAACTCCTCAGGAATCACCTTTAGTGTTGGAATCTTATCTACAAGACTGATACAGAGAAGACAGTCACAGCTTGAAGAAACCGGCACCATGCAGACAGAACCTCCCATTTTTACTGGTTCCACTTTAACGGATCTGAAAGGATCAACGGTTTGTGTAAACACACTCAGCTTCAAGTAAGACTGAAAAATACGAGCCCCACGTGTGTGTATGCTCGTCTGTAAGGCTGTGGGTGAAGCTGCCTCTGTCCAAACAGAACCACTTTCTGGACCCTTGTACACCAAACGGACCCCTGCCGGAGCTCCTCAGATGATCCACCAGACGAACATCTGCCTGAAGTGCAGAAGAGACACCCTGAAGCATCTCGAAAGGTAAGTTGGTTCAGTTATTGGTTCTGTTGGTTTAGACACAAGACATTTTAACCAACTGATCGTTTGGATCGTTTACTTCGGATATGGAAAAATAGCATCACAACTCCAAGATGCTCAGCAGCGAGTCACAGAAACTTTACACTAATTTAACATCCGGAGCACCTGAAGGCAAATTAACCAGGGTCCAATGTTCTGATGCTCTGATCATTCATCCAGTCTCTGGCCAGCAGAACTCTGCTTGGTGCAGCTAAATCCACCATCACAGTAAAACCCACCTGGAACGTCCAGTTATTTTAATCCCAATAGAGGAACAGTGAAGCACCGACCCATCTGTTATCCCAATCCGGACTCATGCCTCAGGTTTACTTTGCCAACTGCGGGTCCAGGTGTTTAAGGACTCCTCCCACCAGGTGGAGGCTCCCGGTTACCAGGACATGGATCTCAGCAGCATTTCGCAGAGGAGCGGCTTTGGCAGAGATACTGGGTTTAACTGGTAACACGGTCTTAGCAGGGTCCTTCAGAACCGGATCCCTGCCCTGGGTGATCCACTGGAGAGCGCTGAGGATGCAGGGGAACACCAGGGTGTCGGTTTTCCTCTCGGTCAGCAGCGGCAGGCTGTCGATCAGCAGGGGCGACGCTTCCTTGTCTCTTTGGTTGTTATGGAGACGCCAGTTCTGTTCATTGTCCAAGCAGCGGGACAACATGTTCTCCACCGACACGTTGAAGTTCTGCTGGTCTGAGAGGAGAGAAAACTAAGGATGAAGGAATGAGAAGCAGCGTTCAACCACATTTTTCAAGTTAAACTTAAACATGTTTCCAGACTGACATTCCTAGTTCTCATTCCTTCTCAGCAAATCCTGAAGTTCACCAAGAATTTATGAGACTTTGAGAGTGTGGACAGATGGGCCATCCATCTGGACCGATACTTTTAGACCATGGGATTGGGAATAAAGTCTGGAAAAATATTTTTTTCACCCCATACTGCCGTTACATTTCCACGTTTATCTGGACCTGGAAACAATTATTTAAAATTCCAGACTTTTCTGGACTGCTTGGAGATGCTGAGGGTTGAAAAACAGTAGAAACCTTCTCATCCATTTAACAATTCTGCCCTGAATCCACGTTGAGCTGGACCAGGCTGCAAATAAAACCATTACAACCATTAACCCAGCTGAGTCTCAGCTGATTCCTGCAGCAGGAAAACTGCTTCAAAGAGTTGGGATCTGCAGCTAGGATGGAAATCTCCTCGCCAATTACAAAACTACCATCTCAGTTTTTCAATCGGTGTTCTGTGTAGCACATCATTGCTCCCACAGTTGGATTGTTGGGAATTTCACCCCGAGTTAAAACCAGCTGGACTCCACAAAGATCTCTGAAGAATATTCGGACAGAAATCAGGATTCCTGGTATCTACCATTTCTGTGCAGCTTGTTGGTTTGGATAATTCCCATAGCAAGTCTCTACAGGTGTTTCTATTCCCATCATGGAAAAAACAACATGAGCCAAGATTTCAGGGGGACTGTGGACCTCCACCAGTCAGGGTCATCTATGGGTCCAATTTCCAGATGTCTGAAGGTTCACCTGATCCACCAGTTACACGCTTGTATAAACAGCATGGAAACGTCCAGCCGTCATGTGGTTCAGGAAGGAGACGGGTTCTGGTGTAAAATGAATCAAACCCAAAACAAAAGCTAAAAACCTTCTGAAGATGCTGCTGAAGCTGATGAGGGAGTCATTTTCCACAATGAAACGAGACCTGGACCAACATGGTAAATGGTCTACAGATGTACAGCACCAGAGACCCCAAAGCTCTTCACACTACACCCAGTCACCCACACTACACCCAGTCATCCACCCAGTCACCCACACTACACCCAGTCACCCAAACTACACCCAGTCACCCACACTACACCCAGTCACCCACACTACACCCAGTCATCCACCCAGTCACCCACCCAGTCACCCAAACTACACCCAGTCATCCACCCAGTCATCCACCCAGTCACCCACACTACACCCAGTCATCCACCCAGTCACCCACACTACACCCAGTCACCCACCCAGTCATCCACCCAGTCACCCACACTACACCCAGTCATCCACCCAGTCACCCACCCAGTCACCCAAACTACACCCAGTCATCCACCCAGTCATCCACCCAGTCACCCACCCAGTCACCCAAACTACACCCAGTCATCCACCCAGTCATCCACCCAGTCACCCACACTACACCCAGTCACCCACACTACACCCAGTCATCCACCCAGTCACCCACCCAGTCACCCAAACTACACCCAGTCATCCACCCAGTCACCCACACTACACCCAGTCATCCACCCAGTCACCCACACTACACCCAGTCACCCACCCAGTCATCCACCCAGTCACCCACACTACACCCAGTCACCCACCCAGTCATCCACCCAGTCACCCACACTACACCCAGTCATCCACCCAGTCATCCACCCAGTCACCCACACTACACCCAGTCATCCACCCAGTCACC
This sequence comes from Girardinichthys multiradiatus, assembly GCF_021462225.1. Classification (NCBI taxonomy): domain Eukaryota; kingdom Metazoa; phylum Chordata; class Actinopteri; order Cyprinodontiformes; family Goodeidae; genus Girardinichthys; species Girardinichthys multiradiatus. The sequence continues at coordinate 41,230,940 of NC_061801.1, read as the reverse complement.
CACCCAGTCACCCAAACTACACCCAGTCATCCACCCAGTCACCCACACCACACCCAGTCACCCACCCAGTCACCCACACTACACCCAGTCACCCAAACTACACCCAGTCACCCACACTACACCCAGTCACCCACACTACACCCAGTCACCCACACTACACCCAGTCACCCACCCAGTCATCCACCCAGTCACCCACACTACACCCAGTCATCCACCCAGTCACCCACCCAGTCACCCAAACTACACCCAGTCACCCAAACTACACCCAGTCATCCACACTACACCCAGTCATCCACCCAGTCACCCACCCAGTCACCCAAACTACACCCAGTCACCCAAACTACACCCAGTCATCCACACTACACCCAGTCATCCACCCAGTCACCCAAACTACACCCAAACTACACCCAGTCATCCACACTACACCCAGTCATCCACCCAGTCCCCCACCGACAGTGGTGAGCTACACTGTAGCCACAGCTGCCCTGAGTCTGACAGAAGTGAAGCCGCCATACAATCGGCACCACTGAGCCCTCTGACTACCATCAGCAGGCAAGGCAGGTGAAGTGTCTTGCCCAAGGACACAACAACTGAGACAGACAGGGCAGGGGGTTTAAACCAGCAACCCACCGGTTTAAAGGACGAACGTCTACCACCGTCACTTCCTCTCCACTCAGAGAGGAAGAAGCCATCATTCGAAGATTACAGTTTGGACAGAGCTGGACGTCTGGAGACATGTCCTGTGGTCTGATGAAAGTGAAGCTGAAGTGTTTGGTCATGATGACCATCGTAACATTTGGAGGAACCATGAAATAAGAAGGTGGCAGCGTCATGTTCTGGGCTGCTCTGCTGTAGGAAGACTGGTGAACTCCACAAAACAGATGTCATGATGAGGAAAGGTTCTGTAGAAGCCTGGAACCCAAAACACCTGACCCAAGTCCCACAGTTCAAAGGGTAATTCCACCAAATACTGAGGAAACTGACCCTGAAAAATAAAAAACTACAATAAAGTTGATGATCCTAACTGGTTTTGGGTCTTTTTATACCTCAAACTCTATCCACGGGACATCCCAACCAGAACATCAGAAATTCTGTTCCTCTGGACATGTGAGGATCAACCAGAACATCTACATTCATTCACTTTAGTTCTTACAGATATGGACCTCCAGCTCGGTTCCAAATCTCTCTAAGGCAGTGTAGAGTCCACAGTGAGTTGCTGAATTACAAGGAGCTAATTTTGTTTTATTATCATTAGAGCATCAGTAATATGTTGTCATTAATGCATTAATATCAAATTTTACATTTCTTTGCTTATTCTTTCTATAAATATGAAAATAAAAAGATCTTTTAGGTTAAAAGCTGATGGAAATGAGTCATTTATGCTTCACATAAAAATGATCTCCACCGAGCCTTGAGGAGAACCCGGCTTTAATCAGCAGTGAGGCAGTTCGGGTCATGGACCTTCAATCTGACCTGCGTTACAGGAGGCGGCGGCTTCAGTGATGTTGGGGCAGAACACGGCGAAGTCGAAGTGGAACGGCTGAGAGGAGAGAGCAGAGAGGCTGCGGTTATCTCACCAGAAAAATCATCAAACCTGTAACGGTTCTGTCCAACCAGGACGGAACCGTCCCACAAAAAATACAGATTCTTCAAAGCCCGGTTGGTAAAATCGGACAGTTTGTTTTCTTTGCTTTAGTTTGATGCTTTAACCACAACCCCACAGGTTCGGTCCCAAACTGATCCAAGATGTCCCATTTCAAATAGAACCTTTCTGGTTCTCTTGGTCTGAGGCTAAAATTAGTTACAGCCCAGAAAAAAAAATGACATTTAAAAATCCAAACTAGAGGAAGGAAAGCAGGAAAAATCAACATTTTCTTTCATTCCCAGATTTTCCTCCTTAGCAATAAGGAGGAAAATCTGGGAACTCGGAGACAAAAGAAGAAAACATTTTTCTCCTGTTTTCCAGACACTGAAATCTGGAAAACCATAAAGCCAAGTTCTAATTTTGTCCAGACTGCTTTAGAACCCTGCATCCCAGGACTGAACCGGACCTGATGGAGGAAGACTAAGAGTTGGAGCAGGTTCTGACTCACCACCAGCAGCTTCAGCATGGCAGCAGAGTCTCTCTCTCCTGTGGTGTTGAACAGCAGCACTCGGACCACAGCGCCACTAAAACACACACCAGTGGGTTAACTGGAACACATTCACACAGCAAACACACAACGACCCGAGACAATACTTTGGGCCGGTCCTGTTCACCTGGCGTTCTTCTCGTGTTGGATGGCGGTCTCTCTGAACCACTGGATGCAGGCCTGCATGCTGCGCCTGGTGTGTGCTCCGTCCAGGAAGTAGGTCAGAACTCCGTGTCTCAGAGTCTGAGTCCTGCCGGCCCACTCCGTGTCTGCTAGGCCTGAAACCAAACACAGGGACCGTGATCCGGCTGCAGGTTCTCCGGGTCGGACAGACCGTTTCATGGACTCACCTTTCACCATGACGGAGCTGGGCTTGAAGGACGCTGCCTGGGATACACAGTTGTTCTCCGGATCAGGGAGGAGGGAACGTTTATCTGTTGGAGGGATAAACATTAAATCCAAACAGAACATCCACACTCTGCTACCTGAGGTCCGATCTTCCAGAGCTGGACACCAGCTGCTCCAGATCTACAAACATCTGTCAGTATTCCAACATTCCCACATGTTATTTGGGTAACAATTCCAAAGTTTTCCAGACTCCTATTTCCAGCGATGGATAAACAGTCAGACGGGTCAACAAACATGCAGGTGGATGTATGGATGGATGTATGCACAGATGGGTGGATGGATGATGAAAGGTTTAGACAACGCAACAGGGAATAATGTCAGACATAAGTTTTTCCACACTGGATTTTCTTGTTGCAGATAAATCCAGACATGGAAAACACGTCCAGAGTTTTCCAGACAGTTATTCGGTACCCTGGTATTTAACCCAAAACTGAACCAAAATGCAGATAAAACGAGTTTTCAGCGTTCCGGTCACACCTGGTCCACATCTCCTCTGCAGCCAGGTGTGACTCAGCTGCAGGGCCAGAGAGGCGTTGGAGCACTGGTGCTGTCCCGCCAGGCCCAGCCGCAACAGTCCGGAGTCTATCGGGTATTTGTCCAGGTCCGGACACACCCACAGGGGACACTGGAACAGAGAGAGGATAACATAAAGCTGAGGAGCTGCAGGTGGAACCATCCCTCCGAACACGGACACTCACCTTTATTTCTCTGGCCCGGTCCCTCAACACGGCCATGGCGTCCTCCGGCTGCTGGACCGTAAACGCAGGAACGCCCAGCTGCCAAAATGAGATAAAGCAGTGAGACGGTGGAGGGAAGACTTATCAAACAGGAAATCAAGGACACCATCTGATCTTCTGCACATTTCAAACCATGAGTGACAAACTAAAACCCTGTTATCGGCTGAAGTTTAGAGCTCCACGTTGGTTCAAAGTTCCATCCAGAACAAACACACCTTGAAGATCCCTCCTTTCTGCCAGGCAATCTTCTCTATGGTGTCTCCTAAAATCTGGGTGTGGTCGATGCCCAGAGAGGAGATTCCACAGACCCACGGCCTCCTGGGGAGACAGGAGTCAGTCAGCAGCTGCAGTCTGAAGTTACATCTACTGTGTGCAGGCTAGAAAGCTGACAGTACAGCTAAACTATGATGCAGAGATAAAATGCCTGTGCAGCCTTGGAGCTATAGACCATTAAAGCTATAAGATCATTGCCTGATATTCCCTCCTGCTGATCCAAGCCTCACTTCTTCCCCTTCCTGCTTGGAGCAGATAGTTTCCAGCCCCTGACTGGTCCCCACCTACATTTTAGTTTCATGTTCTTAAACTGACAGCATCCACCTTTAAACGGAGAATCCCACCTGATGATGTTGGTGCAGTCATACGCTCCTCCGATACCGACTTCGACTACAGCTAAATCCACCTGAACACAGACAGCAGCTGTTCAGATTCAAGCAGAGAAACGTTCATCAGGTTCAACATCATGAGGTCTGGAGATCAGCCTGTTCTTGCAGAACGTTTAACAGACGCTAACATACCACATACAAACTGCACTGGTGCCAAACAATCAGAAATTAGGATAAAAGGGTCCAGTTGTTCAGCACCTGGTGAACGTAGCACCAGCTGAGAGCTCACCTTCTCCTGAAGGAAGACGTGGAAGGCCAAGATGGTGAGAAATCGGAAGTACGCCGGCAATGTCCCTCCGTGAGCCTCCTGAGGAGGTCAGAATCACAGCGTTGTGTAAACATGTTTAAAATCACCACAGTAGAATAATACAGGAGGAGGTGGGAGGACCCAGTGGATGTTTTCACATGATCAGTATTATGATATGACTTCAACAAGTCCAGTACGGTGACTCAAAGACAAGCCCGTGCCATCAGACCTCAATGGATCCTTGGTCCAGTACACCAGAATCACCTCAGCATGCAGTCCAGTTAAACAGAGTGTGCTGAGGTGGTTAAACATCTGAAGGTTGCAGGAGGACTGGAGTATGAGACGCATGCAGTAAACTGTTCGCACCTCCTTTCTTCTGGGGCCTGATGGAGGAACCAACCAGATAAATCTCTAGTTTTACAGCTACAGGCACATGACTGCATGTATGTTGAATAAACTGATCCCATGTGCCGTTCATTTAAAGGCCAAAAGAAAGCGAAGCAAAGCTCAAGGTTTCCAATAAACCAATCAGTCACATGAAGGTCACACTCATCCCAACACAAGACTCATTTTGGGCTTTAATTAAAGCTTTTACTCCAATCTGGTTTTCATTTGAATGTATCCCACTGTTCAGTGCATCAGGGGTATTCTGTACATGTGTGTGTGCCGCTGGCATACTGGGGCACCACTGGGACTGAGGTGTGGGGTTGGCGGAGTGTCCGGTCTTTGTCGCGCTGGTGGCTGGTGTCTCTGCCCACTGGTGTATGGGAGATCCTCGGTATCCAGGGCTGGGTGCTTTGGTGTGTGTTGGCTCACTAACGGTGGCTGCTTGCCGGGCCCTGGGCCCCCCGGCTCTGTCGGGCCTCTGCCCCAGGGTCTCAGGTTTCTGGGTCCATGTCTGTGATACTCCCGGGTTCCCGTGCTCTGGTGGGCCTTTGGGTGTCTATGGCTCAGATCTTCTCTTGTGTCTCAGGTCCAGGGGGCAGGTCTGTGTCTCCTCACACTCACTATTGCATATTTTTAAATGGAGAAACCTTGTATACATAAGCGCGCTCACACTCAGACCCCCAGGTGTTTAGATTCAGGTGTTAACAGATACAAAGATGTTCTATATTGAGTTGCAGTTGCCACTAAATTCATCTTGCATTCATAAGTACCGTGCACCTTTCAGTGACATTGCTGTTATATACGTTTCTGCAGGTGTAGAAGCAATCTTCTAGTATTCTCTTCATCTCCTCCTCTCCCTTTCTTGCTTCTTATTTTTTCCTTTTTGTTTCCGTCTCCATTGCAACTGAAATAATCCCAAAGCAGTTTCTAATAAAGTTTGTTTTCTAAATATCAAGCAGAGCTTTAAAGCATTAATTTAAACCGTAATGCTCCACTTGTGAAAGTAAATCTGTTGGGCTTGATCTTGGCACCCAGACAACAGTTCTGAGCTACTCTGCCGGACCGGACATCCGGACATGGAGGGAAAAAAAAACAAACAGAGAACCTCCATTATTTCTGGTTTATAGATGCATCATCCAGCAACATTTACTTTGATGCAGTTTTGAGTTTTTTGTGAGATCAGATGAAGGTTAGGAGCAGACGTTTGGATGCACAGAAGATAATCTGAATTCTTCACATTTCTATTTGAGTCAAAACTACAACATCTGCTAAAGTATCTGCAACATATTTTACTGCCATCTGTTATCATCCTTAGAATAAAAAGGTCAGGAGGTCAGACTTTAGTGAAAACCAGAAATCAACCAGGAAAAGCCAGATCGGTGCATCTCTAGGAAGAAAGAGAACTAAATGATTCCTCAGGCTGGATTCTGCTTCCACCTGATCTCACCTTGGTTTCATCCAGACGTCCATAAACCTGCCAGAAGTATTTAGTGAAGAGATCTTTACTGATGGGCTGCCCGTTGATTCGGATCCTCTCCCTGACCTGGACCAGGTGTGGGGAACTGCAGCCGGGATGGAAACAGAGCAGGAAGTCCAGTCAGACGGATTCATTTACCCACCTTCATCTAAACATTTACATTTGAAACGTCATTAAATGATAACATAGTAACTTTGGCTGCTGTCTGTTAAATGATCTTAGCCGAGGTCCCACTCATCTAGAGCAGTTTCCTTACACCTGATCCTGGACACCTTCAGATAACTGGAATATTCAACTGGAAACCAGTAAGTGTGAACCTGAAACCGTTGTCAGGCGATGAGGAGGAGAGGAAGCTCAGAACAGATGTAGCGAGGTGATCAACCCTTCAACGAGTCTGTTGGGTCAGAACCTGCAGAATCCTACATTCACCTCTGCATCTTTCCGCCATAAATGTGACATTTTTCCTGTACAGTTCAACTGACAAACAAACGGATCTGTTTGAGAAATGAATATTAGAGATAATAAAACCCATTGCTGGTTCCAGTTTATAGGGAGGTCCAAACCCCCACTGTGAAACATGGTGGCGGCTGCATCATGCTGTGGGCAGTTACCTTCCGTGAGTTATTATAAATCTGGTTAGCTAGAAATAAAATCCAGCTCTCCTAGTAGGGTAAATACATGTAATGAACCAAACTACATTTTTATTTTACATTAATATAAACTAAAAAAAATGTATTTAAACAATTATTTTTCAAATGATATTTTTGTGATACTTAATCAACCCTGTGGCCCAATTAGTGTTTAAGGAATATTCATGTGACTTTAAACTCCTAGTTTGATTGGGTAAAGATAATTTGTGACCAATCAGCTCCACTTATGAAGGTTAATTTTACATTTCTGTAAATGATGCCTTGTTTTACAGCTGACTGGTGGAATCCCAGTAACCAGTCAGAGCAGCAGAACCGACAGACTGAGCTGAACTGGTTTTTACAAACATGAAACCGGTCTTATTTCTAGGTTCCCAGCAGTCGAGCTAACATGATCCAGCAGGTGAGATTTTGTTGTGTGAAACTGAGGAGAAGATGCACCGGATTGATGAATGACACGGATCCTGACCCGATCCCTCCGAGTCCAACAGTGTGTGAACGACTCACCTGTAAAATCCCGTCCGGAAGCCATAAGTCCTGAGGATCTGCTCTGTGAAAGCACACGTTGATCCCTGGAAGACAGAACCACTGGGGTCATGTTTGGAGTTTGTTTACATAACCTCCTGAGCAGAAGTTGCACAACTGGCAGCATATCTGAGCGTGTTAAAAGGGTGTACTGGCCCTTTAAAAGCCACTCACCTTGCCCTTTGTTCCTGTGACGTGAATGATATTGAGATGATCGAGCTGCTCCACCTTAAAAACACAGAGTCAGATAAGGTTAAAGAAAACAACAACAGCACACGTTCAGAGGTGTCCCTGTAGATCCGATGGACTCACCGTGAGCCCGGCTCGCTCCAGGAAGCCTCTCATGGCCTGCAGCTGCAGCTGAGGATGACTCCTCCCTCTGCGGACCTGCTCCAGAGCGCTGGCGTTGGTCTGCAGCGTGTTCAGGGTGCAAACTGCATCCTGGGACAAGAAGTTAAGATGATTACTGAGACGTTCACAGAAGAGTGACGCTTTGATACGCATCATTAACGTCAGACAAAACAGACACCTTTTAGATTTAATGCAAGATAAAATCCGACACCACCCACAACGGTCCACTGGGTGAGAACCAACATCTCCTTCCATTCCCTGCACCCTAAACACAGGTTTAAACTGGTCCATATCTTGATGTGCTGGTTCACACAATCACACAGAACAATTTGGACCTACCAAAGTCAGCCCGTGTGGCACAAAAGTATTAGGACTACAGAAGATGAGGTCATCAGTGGACATCTACCTCCATCATTCAAACCCTGATAAAGACACTGGAGCATGTAGAGGACTCCGGGTCTCTCAAACCTCCACAACCAAAGTGCTGACAGAGGAAAGCCTGTAATGTGGTCCATACGACGGGACACAATCAACAGGAGAATCACTCTGCTTGTTTATTCTTTTCCTTTTGGAGTTCTTGAAGAAGTTCTACCTTAAAGGGCTGATAAATATCGAAGATTACACCAGAACATTAAAAATAACATGCTGATGTTCTGTTTCTGGCCTCAGAGGTTTTTTAGAGAACAAGTTGGATCATGAAGACCAAGGAGCACAACAAACTTTCTCAGGGAGAAAGTTCTGAAGATGTTTAAAGCAGGTTTAGGTTCTACAGCAACATCCCAAGCTTTGAACAACTCCCACAGTTCTGTTCAATCCATCATCTGAACACGGAGAGAGGATGGGCCACCTAAAGACCTACAAAGACATGGATGTCCACCTAAACAATCTGTCCACAGGGCAACTATTAGTTGAGCACTTTATAATTCTGTCCTTTATAGAAAAGTGGAAAGAATATGGTTGCTGAAAGATTGAGGTGATGGGAAGATGAATGGAGCTCAATCCAGAAGAATCCTGGAAGAAAACCTGTTAGAGGCTGCAGAAGACCTGAGACTGGGCTGGAGGTTCACCTTCCAGCAGGAGAACCAGCCTGAACATACAGCCAGGGATACAATGGATGGTTTAAATCAAAGCCGTTTCATGAGTTTGAATGGCCTAGTCAAAGCCCAGACTTCAATTTTACTGAGAATCTGTGGGAAGACTTGACTGATATTCGCTGATTTGTTTTCCATCCAATCTGACTGAGCTTGAGATGTTTACAAAGAAGACCAGACCTAAATCCAACCGAGGAAGACTTGAGAACCAGTGTCCATTCACTCCTGCTGGGTTTGAGCTGTTTCTGTACAACAGTTTCCTCCATTAACTCAAACTATTCCCCCCCGTCAAGAGGCAGAGTTCACTGCTAAAGTACAGTCAGGGACAGTAGAACCAGCCCCAAATTAACCCCGTCCCTCCGCTGTTATGTTCCCAACTAACTGGTTTCTTTTTAGTTCTCCATGATAAAACAAAGCAGGTGTGTCAAAGCGAGCAGCTGTCAGCCATGTCCGCATCTTCACTCCCGGTTAAAAGTTACGGTTCGGGTTAAAACTTCACGCTGCCCGCTCTCCGCTGGCTTAGCTAGCTGTTAGCAGCAGCTGGAAGAGTCGTGTAGCCTCTCTACCTGGTACTCCATGCCGGGGATGTGAGGAACCGTCTGAGTGCTGTGGTACCGGACTGCCAGGCCCACCAACCCGAACACCGCGTCCCGCTCTCTGAGCACAGCGCCAAACCCGGAGCGCTGCTGCAGCACGCGGCACAGACACGCCATCATGAGGCGGCGAGAGTCACAGGAAGCCACGACCAAATATGGGAGGTTCCTTCCATATACGTAATGACGTACGGACACGCCCTTCTACAACTTTTAGTCAGAAACAATTGGAGATAAATTCATTAGTAAAAGTTTGAAAAATAGATAAATAAATAGATGAATAAGTAAAAAACAGATATAAATAAATGATTTATTAAGTAGAAAAAAAGTTCAGTAAATAAATAAAAATATAATAAATTGATAAAAATAATAAAATATAATACATTTATGAATTTATTAATAGTACAATTATGACAAAAAAATATTTGATTAAATTTAATACATATTTTTCTAACTACGTAAATAGATCTTTTCTTTTTAATTAATCAAAACGCAAGGACAGATTAAATGGATGAAAATGAAAAGTGATTCTTAAAATGATATACTATTGTTATATCATGTACTTTTCTTTCCCATAGAAAGTACTCCTGGATCACTGCGTCTGTGTTCTTTTGTGTCGTGTCAGGGAGTTTTCCTCTCCACTGTCTCTACATGTTCATCCAGGAGGAGGGAATGCTGCAAGTCACTGACTGGAAGCAACCTGCTGGGTTTCCTTAGATAGAAACGTTTGACTTAAGTTGAATAATAAACTGAATCTGACTGCACTGTTTGGAAACTAAAATCATCAAAACTAGAATGTATGTATCTGACTTGGAATCTATATGATTCTATTGAACTGACTTACATGTACCAATAGATTGTTTCAGATTTCACAGAGAAAAACGTCTAAGTTAGTTTCGTGATCAAAACGTAAATTTGAATTCGGTTGATTCACTTCTTTTAAACTCAGAACTTCTGGGTCACGCTCCAATTCAGATGGTGGCAGTAATGCGCACCGAAAGCAAGAGGAAGCACCGAGGAAGAAGAAGTTCCACCCTTTCTCCAGTGAGTGGCGGTAATGCTCCACGTTTTAATGTGATCAGCCGTTAGATCAAAACGAAGAAGAAGTGGTTCCGGTGTCCGGTCAAGATGCAGCGAGACAAAACAAGCAACGCCGCCGCGGCTGAAAAGTGACAATTATTCTCACTATTTAAAATTATTCTATCTTTATGAGTCTAACTGTTTAATGAACTCCGTCTTCAACCAAACTGTGGTGAAAATGGTATTTTATTTCCCTCCTGTAGGCCCGACCGGGAGGCCGCCATCATGTCCAAATATTACGATGGAGTGGAGTTTCCTTTCTGCGACGAGTTCTCCAAGTATGAGAAGATGGCCAAGATAGGACAGGGAACCTTCGGGTGAGGAACACTGCGAACCTTTTGTTCTTAGCCTTAGAAGAAGACTGGGATGAGTTTCCGGATCAGAACCCAACGGGTCAGTTCTGTGTTTCTAAGGAATCTGGACCATCTTAGATCAGCTGTAGCTCAACATCTAAACTTCTAATGTCGTTGTGAAACTCAAGTGGATTTAGCATCTAAACCAAACTGGATCAGTTCTGACCTCTGAACCACAAGAGTCCGGTCAAACCTGGACCGGATGGTTCTCCCCTGCTACCAGGTTCTTTAACATTGTTTAAATTTTCCTGTTAAACCGTTCTTACAATTCAGTAATGTAGCTCTCCAGTTGCTGCACACTGCTGGTCAGCTGGCTGAAAGAGTGCTCCAGCAGCTTTCAGTCTGTTGAATGGCGTGTCTGACCAGCGTAAGTCAGAAGGAAAGTTCTTAAGAGGATCTGGATCATTGGAGAGAAAATAGAAACAAGTCTTTATTCTTTTCTTTTTGCTCTGTGTTTTCTAGAAGAAAACTGAATGAAACATTTTACTGGAGGTTGTCTGAAATGTTCTCGCCTGTAACCTAGATCTGCTCTGACTGGTTTAAATCAGCGTGTAAACAGGTTTGAACTGGTTTGTGTACGTCTCACAGGGAGGTCTTCAAAGCGAAGCACAGACAGACCGGGAAGAAGGTGGCTCTGAAGAAGGTTCTGATGGAAAATGAAAAAGAAGGGGTAAGAAAGCACAGCAGGGAGTTTCAGAACCAAACATGTTGGAAATGAAGAGATCTTAGAGAAGGAGATAACAGTTGGGTCAGGACATCTCCACAGCTGCAGCTCTGTGGGATGTTCAGGAGATGTTCCACACATTAATCCATGTTCCTCTCGCTGCTTCCTTCCCTTCAGTTCCCCATCACCGCTCTGAGGGAGATAAAGATCCTTCAGCTGCTCAAACACGAGAACGTTGTTAATCTGATCGAGATCTGCAGAACCAAAGGTTGGTGTTAGACACGAGTAGGAACCCGTTTCAGAGGCTTTATGGTTACATTTGTTTGTGTGTTTGTGAAGCGACCCAGTTCAACAGGTACAAAGGCAGCATCTACCTGGTGTTTGACTTCTGTGAACACGACCTGGCTGGCCTTCTGAGCAACGCCAACGTCAAGTTCACGCTGGCAGAGATCAAGAAGGTGATGCAAATGCTCCTGAACGGGCTGTACTACATCCATAGGAACAAGGTGAGCCTTTCACTGAGACCTGGATCTGGACCTGAACCTGGATCTGAGAGGAGAGGTCTCTGCTAACTCCACGTTCTACTTCTCCTGCCTCAGATCCTGCACAGAGACATGAAGGCAGCAAACGTGCTCATCACCAGAGACGGAGTCCTGAAGCTGGCCGACTTTGGCTTGGCTCGAGCTTTCAGTCTGGCCAAGAACAGTCAGGGGAACCGCTACACCAACCGGGTCGTCACATTGTGGTACCGACCGCCAGAGCTGCTGCTGGGTAAGAGACGGTGTTATGCACTGGAACATTGTTACCGTTTATTTCTCCTGGTTGCTGAGTAGTTCTGGTGAATTATAACAACATAGAACAAATGCTCAAATCAATTTTTTTAAATTTATTGTTTTCTGAAAATGTTTCTTGACTCTAAAATCTGACATCTTCTGACCTCTGATCAAACTCAAACTAACCACCTCCTGCAGAACCGGATGCTGGCAGTTTGCTGCTGGCCTTTAGTTGCATTCCTGCTCTGTTATGGACTTTTTTGGTACCACTTGGTGCCGTTAGCTGCGGGATGTTTAATACTGACCGTGATCCGGTTCATACCTGCCAGGATGTTGTCAACCAATGATTTAAAGTCATTTCCTATTTTCATATCATAATCTACTTACAGAAAATATAGTTGCATGGCTGCAGTAAGTAGCACAATTTCTATAATACAGGTCCTTCTCAAAATATTAGCATATTGTGATAAAGTTCATTATTTTCCATAATGTCATGATGAAAATTTAACATTCATATATTTTAGATTCATTGCACAGTAACTGAAATATTTCAGGTCTTTTATTGTCTTAATACGGATGATTTTGGCATACAGCTCATGAAAACCCAAAATTCCTATCTCACAAAATTAGCATATCATTAAAAGGGTCTCTAAACGAGCTATGAACCTAATCATCTGAATCAACGAGTTAACTCTAAACACCTGCAAAAGATTCCTGAGGCCTTTAAAACTCCCAGCCTGGTTCATCACTCAAAACCCCAATCATGGGTAAGACTGCCGACCTGACTGCTGTCCAGAAGGCCACTATTGACACCCTCAAGCAAGAGGGTAAGACACAGAAAGAAATTTCTGAACGAATAGGCTGTTCCCAGAGTGCTGTATCAAGGCACCTCAGTGGGAAGGAAGTCTGTGGGAAGGAAAAAGTGTGGCAGAAAACGCTGCACAACGAGAAGAGGTGACCGGACCCTGAGGAAGATTGTGGAGAAGGGCCGATTCCAGACCTTGGGGGACCTGCGGAAGCAGTGGACTGAGTCTGGAGTAGAAACATCCAGAGCCACCGTGCACAGGTGTGTGCAGGAAATGGGCTACAGATGCCGCATTCCCCAGGTCAAGCCACTTTTGAACCAGAAACAGTGGCAGAAGCGCCTGACCTGGGCTACAGAGAAGCAGCACTGGACTGTTGCTCAGTGGTCCAAAGTACTTTTTTCGGATGAAAGCAAATTCTGCATGTCATTCGGAAATCAAGGTGCCAGAGTCTGGAGGAAGACTGGGGAGAAGGAAATGCCAAAATGCCAGAAGTCCAGTGTCAAGTACCCACAGTCAGTGATGGTCTGGGGTGCCGTGTCAGCTGCTGGTGTTGGTCCACTGTGTTTTATCAAGGGCAGGGTCAATGCAGCTAGCTATCAGGAGATTTTGGAGCACTTCATGCTTCCATCTGCTGAAAAGCTTTATGGAGATGAAGATTTCATTTTTCAGCACGACCTGGCACCTGCTCACAGTGCCAAAACCACTGGTAAATGGTTTACTGACCATGGTATCACTGTGATCAATTGGCCTGCCAACTCTCCTGACCTGAACCCCATAGAGAATCTGTGGGATATTGTGAAGAGAACGTTGAGAGACTCAAGACCCAACACTCTGGATGAGCTAAAGGCCGCTATCGAAGCATCCTGGGCCTCCATAAGACCTCAGCAGTGCCACAGGCTGATTGCCTCCATGCCACGCCGCATTGAAGCAGTCATTTCTGCCAAAGGATTCCCGACCAAGTATTGAGTGCATAACTGTACATGATTATTTGAAGGTTGACGTTTTTTGTATTAAAAACACTTTTCTTTTATTGGTCGGATGAAATATGCTAATTTTGTGAGATAGGAATTTTGGGTTTTCATGAGCTGTATGCCAAAATCATCCGTATTAAGACAATAAAAGACCTGAAATATTTCAGTTAGTGTGCAATGAATCTAAAATATATGAATGTTAAATTTTCATCATTACATTATGGAAAATAATGAACTTTATCACAATATGCTAATATTTTGAGAAGGACCTGTAATAATAATAATGTTTATTATTGTAACAATAAGATTAACTGTAATATATTTTATTATAATAGTTTTTTCCATAAAAATGTCTATTAAAAAATTCTATAATGTAAACAATTTTAGAATATTGATACGAATTAAATTGAATATCTGAATAATAATTATGATTATGGTGATTATTATAATTGTAGTAATGTTTATTCTTATGTACATCTGTTTTTATTACTATTTAGGATACTATGATTTTTCTAAATAATAAAGTGGTGTATTTTTGTATTTATTTGTGTTATTTTAGAATACTCATTATTATATAATGAATATATTAGGTTTTTTTTCATAGTGCAAAATATTATTTATAACGATATGGTTTTCTATATTGTAATTTTATTATAATTAAAGGAACCATTAACCAATATGTAGCTTTTAGTTCTAAAGGAATTATGTAAAATAGGATTTCAAGTGTAGATTTTTAAAATAATTTTTCTATAATAGAACTTATAATTAGATTATCTGTTATTTGTTATGTTATATATTTTATTGTTGTAAAATATAGTAAATAATTACAGTATTTGCAGTACATTGATAATACATTTTTTTTGCTATTATGCTGTTAAAGATATAATTTTTGGCAAAAGTGCAAAAAAATGATTATTGTTGACGTGAAAAACAAGATTAAAAGACTTCAGGTCCACCGTTTAAATGTAGTTTTGGCATTTGGCCAGTAGGGGGTGTTGATTCCTGCAGCCTGGTTCATGACTTTCCGTTCGTCTTCAGGTGAACGGGACTACGGCCCACCCATCGACCTGTGGGGGGGGGGCTGCATCATGGCGGAGATGTGGACCAGAAGTCCCATCATGCAGGGGAACACGGAGCAGCACCAGCTCACTCTGATCAGCCAGCTGTGCGGCTCCATCACCGCCGAGGTGTGGCCCGGCGTGGATAAGTACGAGCTCTACCAGAAGATGGAGCTCCCTAAAGGCCAGAAGAGGAAGGTGAAGGACCGCCTCAAGGCCTACGTCAAGGACCCATACGCTCTGGACCTGATCGATAAGCTGCTGGTTCTGGACCCAGCCCAGCGCATTGATAGCGATGATGCCCTCAACCACGACTTCTTCTGGTCTGACCCTATGCCATCGGACCTGAAGAACATGCTGTCCACGCACAACACCTCCATGTTTGAGTACCTGGCCCCGCCCAGGCGAAGAGGACATATGCCCCAGCAGCAACCAAACCAGAACCGGAACCCAGCCACCACCAGTCAAACGGAGTTTGATCGAGTCTTTTAGAGCAGAGCCGAACTTGTTGGGAAAATATTTTTTTATGATATTTCCTGCTGGATTTTCCTGCTGTTGCCGTTTGTCTTTAAAGGATCCAGGATGTTTGGGTTTAACATGAGTCCTGAAAGTTCTGCTGAGAGTTCTGTATCAGTTCGTCAGCCTTGATCCATAAAAAGACTTCATTTTAATGCCTGTACAGTTACGGTAGAATAACAGGTCAATGTGGTTAATGATTTCCAGGTGGATCTGTCTCAGCTTATTTATAAGAATCACAGAAACTTGTTCTGAATGGTCCACTGAGCCAGAATGCAGCGCAAAATAAAATGTTTTTTTTTTTTTCATAAACTCGTTTGTCAGACTGTTGATCATCAGGAGGAACCAAAGAATCATTCTGGACCTGAAATCGGGTTAGTCTTTTGAGACTGCAGTGGTGTCATCTGTCCACTAGGTGGCAGCAAACACCACATTAAAAAAACAGTTTTTATTCACTCATCAGGAGTTTATTCGTTCATTTTGGTGTTTGAATGATTTATTTAGACTAAACAATATACAGCTGCAAGCCAGAATCAGGAGGTTTGGGTTTATTAGAGATTTTCTCTCAGAAATGGTTCAATGGTAACTTGATTAACTCGTAGCTTGTCCAGTCATGAAACAGCACATACATTGTGCTGCAAAAAACAGATCAGCTCAAGTTTGAGCAGTCGGCATCAACTGAGCAGAAAACAGGCAGCCAGGCGTATGGTTTCTGTTATTATGCATAGCTATAGCAGCAGGTAGAAAAGACTCTGTGTCTTTATTGCTGGTACTTTATACCGATGACCTCAGGAAAGCAGCTGAAAGAAAGGAAGGTCCGACCACAAAGTGACAGAGGACACCTGCCTGTTATAAACCGGGGTCCTCCCTGAAACCTACCAGGCCATCAAGTCTGGTTTTACTGGTTTTACTAGGCACAGACCTTGAAACAGATTCAATCAAACTTTTATAAAAACAGGTCATTTCAGATGAATGATTAAGACTCTGAATGTCCTCAAACACTGTAGCTGTTATTGGAGCTTCTAGCAGCAAAATGTGACTCGACGGTCAGAATGTTTTCTAGAACCATCAACAAATACTGATAACTGTCCACCAGTTCAGTGGCAGAACCAGTTTAGGCCTTAGTTTTTATCATGTTTGATCTTTAAAAATGACTCATTACACCAAGACATAAACTAGGGATGCAGGATTTATCAGCACTAAGCCGACTGACATCGGTATCGGCTGATGTTAGTCATCTTGTTTAAGATATCGGTATTGGTCCCATAAGTAAAACCGGGCCGACATCAACAGCCGATGTTTATGTCTTTCTTGTTGCCGTTTATGTTTGTGGACGGGGGGGTTGGCCATGTGGTATTTGTTTGGTCATGTGACTGTGATGCAGTGAAGGATTGTGGGTGTTTAACTGAAGTAGAGAAGCAATGCCAGCGATGTGGTCGTGTTTTCCATGGTGTCCAAAGGAGGGGGGAAATAATACATATAATATTGGTGAATATCGATTATCGGCCATAACAGCAATAATATCAGGTATTGATATTGGCCCAAATTTTTATATTTGTGCGTCGGTAAAATAAACTCATCCTAAAAAAGCTCTTCACCATGAAGACATAGAATGGCTGTAACATCATGCTGTGGAGCTATTGGGTCACAGTGACAGGAAGCATGTTTGGAGGACACAAGGTCAGACTTCCATATATGAGAACAGTGTCAAGCATGTTAGTGGCAGCATCATGCTGCGGGACTGTTTGGCTGCCAGTGGTACTGGTGCATTCCACAAAGTGGATCGAATAATGGGGAGTAGAAGGAGGACTTGGTTCATATTCTCCAATTTCTACTAAAATTACCAGCTGGATGGTTTAAACTTCCAGTAAAAATCCAGTTGGATGTTCAAACTGGACAATGATCCCAAATTGGTTTCTTCAAGCTATTCTACATGAAGGACAATGCTTTAACGTTGGGTTTG
Source organism: Girardinichthys multiradiatus (assembly GCF_021462225.1). Classification (NCBI taxonomy): domain Eukaryota; kingdom Metazoa; phylum Chordata; class Actinopteri; order Cyprinodontiformes; family Goodeidae; genus Girardinichthys; species Girardinichthys multiradiatus. Next base: position 41,213,499 of record NC_061801.1, on the reverse strand, counting down.
AGCAGGAAAGCGACCGGTTTTAATGAGCTCTACCAGTTTTGCCAGAATGATGCCAGAAGCTTGTTGATGGCTGCAGAAAGTGTCTGGTCCAGGTCCAACTTGTTAGAGACATTTTTAACCAGATATCAGTGGGATGTATGTCTATATTTGAGCCTGTATGTATAGTTTTGACCCTGTGTGGATTAGAAACAAATCTCCGATAAATCCCGTTTAAACAAAGGCTGCACTGGAATAGAAGACAACTGGACTTCTCTTGTTTCTTAAAGCAAGTTTTCCTTGTGGAAACGTCTGATCAAAACGTTTTGGTCTACATGAAGATTCCTCGTCTAGATTCCAGAGTACTGATGGGATTTATTTGGATGTAAAGTAAATGTGCTTGTAATTGTCGCAGCACCTCAGGCTCTCTCGTCCATCGCCTTGGTTTGTGTCACGCCGCAACGTCTCTCAGATGATGGATTGCTATTTTAGTTCCAGAACTGCTCCGCTGTCACACCCGCTGAAGAGGAGGCAGAGTGTGTGTGCCGACAGGGATGACAACAACAAGCAACAGAAATTAGAAAGCAATCCAACGGACAGATGGGCCTCTGAGTACTGCAGCCACCTGCATGCAAATGGACCGGCAGCTCACAAACTGGGCTGATGATGCTTTTTACTGACGAGAGGTTGGAGAACTTAGAGCGGTGCCAAGTTTGGCTGATCTGATGGCACCCAGGAAAAGTTTGGTTTGTTTGGTCCGAATGCCAGTTTTGGAGTGGTAGGAATGTCACCTTAGATCCGAACTGACTGAACTCAGAACAGTTTGTCTTTGGAAGAGATTATTTCCTGCAAACAGACAACAGAACGCCACTTTAATAAGAGTTGATGGGTGTTTGGTTGTTGAATATGTGACACTACAGAAGTAGACTCAGCCCAGATCCAGCCCTGATTTCTTTCTGCTGTTCTTCCACTTAGACAGATGTTCCTGACATCCTCTAAAATGGGTTTGATCAGTAGTTCTCTAGACTTTCTGAAGGTCTTTCAGAATTTGTCTTTGGACTTTGGCTGCTTTTTTCTCCCAGTGCCAGTTCGGTCCTTGTCCATTTTAACAGGAATGTCTTTTATTATTGAATTGCAGCTGGTCTCTGAAACAATGATTTTCTGGCCGGGTCTATTAGCTCGTCAGTTTCAGCCTCCGTGTCATTTTGTGTCTCCATTCGTCTGTCCATAATAAAAGGAGCTCATTGTTTTGGTCATGACTGATATCCCACCACCAAGGTAAGGTAAGTTGAGTAATTTAGGTGGGTTTACGGTTGCAGGATATCGGTTTGGTGGAGATAATTATTCAAAGAGGATCTCAGGAGGAATCTCAGAAGAAACAGAAAGAAGGTTAGTAAAAGGATAAGATTGACACTTTGGCGCTGACTGACCACCAGGCTGCTCCTTATATCCAGGTGTCCAGTAATATTCCAGTAATGTGCCTGTTGAGGAACTGGTACATGAGATGTGGAAAACTGCAGCTCAGCAAAAAACACCACAGAAACACAACAAAACCAACCAGAACCGTGGCCCATTTGCTGTGTCTTTTGTTGCAAACTCCAAACAGAACTTCTTCTGGCTAAATTTCAACTACGCCTTTCTTTTTGCTGCCCTTCCACAAAGGTCAGGTCAGATATGTCTAATAGTTGTGCTGTGGAAAGATTCTCCCACCTGAGCTTTGGATCTCTGCAGGTCCTCCAGAGTTACCTGTTGGCCGCTTCTCTGATTAATGCTCTCTTTGCACAGCCTGTTGGTTTAGGTGGACGTCCACGTCTTGTTGGGTCTGCAGTTGGTCCGTAGACTTACCAAGACACACAAGTGGACTCTTCTAACCAACTTGGTAACACTGGAAGGCATTTGACTGGATTTTATTTAGGGGTGCCAGAGGCGGAATAAAAATGCATGTCACACATTTCAGATGTTAATTTATAAAATGTTTTTATTTTCCTCCCCCATCACAGTAATGTTGTACTTTGTGTTGGTCCTCACGTTGGAAGGCAACAGAATGCAAAAAGGTCAAAGTGTAAATACTTTTCCAGTCTTTCCCTGCTGTTGGCCTGAAGCTCTTTCTCCAGGTGTTTGCAAACAAACTTTTCCTATTTTCTATCATTCTTGTGTTGCTCTTGTTTTACATTTGGAAAGCTGAGGGGCAGAACCAACCAGGCGAGGCCTAAGAATACTCCTCTTCCTTCTCTTTCTTCTCCCTCCTCTCCAGCACCTCCTCAGCTCCAGCCAGCGGCGGCTGTTTTTGGCTGATGGCATCCGGCGTGCAGGGCAGCACACATGAAAGGGGTCCTGTCACTCACTGGAGGCGACCATATGCGTGCCTGCGTGAGCTCTGTGCCAGCTGCAGGCTGCCTCTGCCAGAAGACATTAGGGAAGCAGCAGGGTGTCATTAAGGCGGCACCATGATTGATTAACCGTAAATCTCCAGCATGAGACCTACGAGTCCCTGTTTCTACCTCTCCCTTCACACACACACACTCACACACACCTTCCCACCTACACAGCATCACAAAGAGAGCAGTGGGCTGAGGTGGGGATGGAGACAGAGGGAGCCCCCTGCAGATATGACGGTGTAATTGCATTAGCTGCCCAGTAGGAATGGGATGAGCTTGGGTTGTTCTGCAATGAACACAGCGAGGGGCTCACATCATGCCATTAGAAGCTCTGCAGCCTCCTGCTTCCCCAACACATTTCACATGCAGCTTTTCTGTAGCGACTCAAAGAGCTGGCGGGAGGTAATGGCAGCTCCTGGAGGTTTATCCTGAGTGCTTCAACGCTTCTCTGTGTTGCATGAGGGACCTGAAGATGAGCTATGAGGTGTTTTTACAAGTAAACTCCATAAAAATCACAAAAATGAACATAATCTCAAACTGAAGACTAATAATTAAATTAATCTTCACGTTTGTTGCACCTAAATGGGTATTTGTTGTTTCTGTCTCAGCTGTAGCAGTCAGTGTGTTCTCAGTATCAAAGTTAAAGCTATCTGAGAACCTCAGAGTCCTGAAGTAAAGTTTATTCATAAAGGGTCATTCACAGAAACAAAGTCACAAAATAAATCACATTTCAGTTATACAGAGTAGGAAAAACAAGCATAAAGAACCACAATAAAATCCTGACATAAAAGCCTGGAGGAACAAAATGGTTTTCAGCTGGTTTTTGAAATGGTCCACAGAGTCAGCAAAGAGAAGCTGCAGGAACGTAGAACTTATATTTACTTTAACAATTAAAAAACAAAAAAAGTACTGCTAGGAGTAGTTTTATTGCACCATATTTTGTACTCCTACTTGCACAATATTTATTGAAGTATTATTACTGTTACTGGAGTAGTTTCTGACTATTCTACCCACATCTAGGTACTTCACTGACTGAACAATAAGGATAACAAAAATCCACCAGAAACAGACACACAATTTATGTTAAAGTGAGACTTCCTGTTTATAGACAAGCCTGCAGTGCTATTTGGAGGTCAACTGAATGTACAGCAATCTGTCACTGGACTTTGCACTGCTGTAACATAAAATAAATTAACTGTTGGATTGGCTTCAAAAGCTGTATGTTGTGTAAAAACTATAATGATGGCAGCCAGAAGAATGTAGAAAGACAATAATGATAGGCCGTGAACTGAGCCTTGTGGAACCCCACAGGTTAGAGGATCAGAGTCCGAGGATAACTTGTCTGTTCTGATGCAGAATGCCCTATTAGATAGAGATGAGAAGAAAACCAGTCCAATACAGAGCGAGAAATACCAACCAGAACCTTCAGCCTATCTAACAAAACAGATGGTCGATGGTTTCAAAGGCGGTGCTGAGATCCAGTAGGACCGACACAGAACATTGTCCTGCATCAGCAGCCATTAGGTGATCATTGTAAACACTTTCCTGCAGCTGTCCCAGTGGAGTGCTGCTTTATTTAGCCAGACTGAAAAGGGTCAGAGAGAACCTACAGAACCAGGATTTGAGCTGGGTTTCTACACCTTCTAGTAATTTACTGACAAAAGTTGGTTTGTTTCGGGTTTGACATTTTTGGACTTTGGTTGTGTTTGTGTTTCAGTTAGATGTTTCTATTTTATTATGTTGTTTATTTCTCTTTGTTTCCTGATAGTTCTCTTCTCTCTCCTCGCTCTTAGTTCCCTTGGTGTTTTCTTCTTCTTATTATTTCAGTTCTCTTGCTTCCTTGGGTTCTCTAGTTTAGTTTCCCGTTTAGTGTTTCGGTGTTTGTTTATGGTTAGGTTATTTGTCTCTTGCTGCACTCTTCTAGTTTATTAGTTTCTTTTGTTCCTCTTCAGTTATTATTTACTCCGTTTTCGTTTCCTTTTTGTTTGAAGCTCTTCCCAGCCTTATTCCTAGTTTAGTTCCTCGTGTTAGTCTCTATTGTTCCAGTTCTTTCTAATAGGTTAACTTTCGGTTATTGTTTACATTTTGTTTGTATTTATTCTAGTCTTCACCTTCTCTGCTTTCATCTCAGGTAGCTTAGTGTTTCTTACGTTTCCATCCAGTTTCTCAGTTTACTTTAGTTTATGGTTATTCTAGACTCTTATGCTTCATTTGGTTATTTCTCTTTGTCTATAGTTTTGCTTAAATCTGTTTCCCTGAGTTTGTTTAGTCCCTTCCTATAGTTTAGTTTTGTAGTTAGTTCTCCTGGCCTGCTCACCTTAGCAGCCATTCATATTCCCTCAGTTTCCTGCAGCCTGGTCCACACCAGATTCATGTCACCTCTGATTACCTGCCTCCTTGTCTCATTGGTCCATACTCCACTTCCCTCAGTTTATAAGCTCTCTGGTTTTCATTCTTCCTCGCTGGTTTCTCACGTTATCATCCCTTGTCATCTCCCGAGCTTCTCCTTGTGGTTTATTTTCTGTTTTGGCTCCTGAACTTAAGCTTGTGGATTATCTGCCTGTACTCAGTACTCTGCCTGCCTGCCTGGCTGGATGTAAGTCTTTATACTACTACATTAAACACTTCATCAACTCACCATGCTGCCTTCTCGCCATGTTCCACATTCTGGTCCTGCACCAAACCTTCAACCTTGACAGTTTAGAAGTAGAACGAAAGCTACAGAGCAGAGTAGAAGAGTACATTTTCTGGAAATAAAATCCTTCACTGGTTCTAAAATTTGCAGGAACAACCATTTTATTATTTAAAACATTGCATTATTTCTGCATCAGACATTATGTCCTGAAATATCCGTGATGCTCCATTTGCACGTATCCTACTGCTGACTGTTGCTGCCCATTAGGAATCACTGCTGGGTTGAACTTTAGCAAAGGTCTTTTTACTTCTTTCAGGCTGTTTTCACTGATGTCTCTCTGACTATCATACAGATCTTTTATAGTCTTAAAATGGGTCTTAATGCTCCACATTTGGATTCCAGCAATATGTCTGCCACTCTGAAACAAGTCTGGGTTCATAGGCAACTACAGCGCAAAGGCATACTTCTCTTTTGCTCTTCATTTTACTAATAAGTAGCTTCATGAATATAAGATGCAGCATGTAGATCTACAATTTATTATGCAAAAAAATAATAGATGCCAAAAACCTCAAGATCTGCCAGAAGAATTTAAAGGAGAACATTAAAACGCAGGGTTAGTTCCTCTGATCTGATGTTGTCCAAATTTACCCTAACACTGTGAAGAAGACAGCTTCAAAACAGTTTGAATTTTAAAGCTGTTCGCCTTTCTGTTTCATCCGTCCATCCATTTTCTATACCCACTTCTTCCATAATGGGTCACGGGGAGCTGGCGCCTATCTCCAGCAGTCTACAGGCAAGAGGCGAGGTACAACAGAGACAAACAAGACAAGCGACCATGCGCACCCATTCACACCTAAGGGTGATTCAGAGAGACCAACTAAACTAAACAGTCATATTTTTGTGGGGGGAAGCCAGAGTACCCGGAGAGAACCCATGCATGGATGAGGAGAACATGCAAACTCCAGGCAGAAAGACCCCGGCCAAGAGTCGACTGTCCTGCTGCAAGGCAACGGTGCTCCCAACTGCGCCACTGTGCAGCACCTTTCTATTGTCAACTAAATTTAGGATTCAGATGACATTTTGTGGTAGATGTGTTTTTTTCTCAATGTTTCTACAGCGTCATTAAGACGTCTTCATGTTGTCAGAAAAATGTCTTTGCTTCTGTCGCCTTTCACACTACATCTAGACTGATTACTGAACGTCTTCATGCTGGTTTTATTTCTGAACTGAGTAAAAGCTGTCTTTCAGCAACATGCAGTGAGCATTCATTTCAGTTGGATCAGATATCAAACAATTCAGTCAGATTCAGTTATTTATTCAAATTGGATAAAAAGTTTTTCTATCTAAGGAAACCCAGCAGATTGCATCCAGTCAGTGACTTGCAGCATTCACTCCTCCTGGATGAGCATGTAGAGACAGTGGACAGTCACTGGTGTTGACTTTGCAGCAATCCCTCATACTGAGCATGCATGTAGCGACAGTGGAGAGGAAAAACTCCCTTTTAACAGGAAGAAACCTCCAACAGAACCAGAACCAGGCTCAGTGTAAGCGGCCATCTGCCACGACCCACTGGAGGTTTGAGAGAACAGAGCAGAGACACAAAGAGAACAAAGAAGCACTGATCCAGGAGTACTTTCTATGGGAAGGAAAAGTGAAACATTAATGGTAGTAGCTCCTTTAGAGGCTTCATCTTGGAGAGAAAGACTGAGCAGATGAACTCTCAGCCAGTTTTCAAGTCTAGAGGATGAAAGAGAGCACATCAGACAGATATTTAGATGTCTGGTGAGGAGAAATGCTGGAATTTATTTATATAAAAAAAGGTCCACACCTCTTTTACACTGAAGATCTGGCATCAGGCCGACTTGGACGTTGGTTCTTATGGCTCCAACAGTCTCATTTCTTGACTGCAAAATGCATGAGGGAAATTCTCCTTCCAGGGATAAAAGGACGGTGCGGGACTTTTTTTTAAAATCTTTTCCTTTTTTCCTGTTTTTGTGAAGACAATGGACTATGTGCTGCTTGGCAAAGAAAAACATGATGTCATCCTTTGATTTTTATGTGTATAATATTTATAAGGGTCCTGGTTAGATCAGTTCATTTTTATGATCATAGAGGAATGATTGACCTGGCGTCAACTTTTATTGCAATAAAACAACCAATGTTCATAAACGTACACAGTGCAGAACCAACAAGAGTAACAAAAACCCATTAACATCAGTTTTTACATCGACTAAAACTTTTTCCTGGTTGGAATAAAAAGCAGACGAATGATTTGGTCACATCTTTAGATTAATGATCATTTTATGTTTGAACAGGAGTTTAAATAGGATTTTTCAGGGCCACCGTGTACTCAGACAGGACAACAACCTAATGCTGATTCATGGCATGCTGACCTGTATTATATTATGTATTAAAAGGAATATTGTTGGTGCATAATGAGCACAAGCTCCCTCAGTCATCCATCATCTCCTTGCAGGCTTAATTTCTCCAGGGGTTTCAGACCTTCACATTGAATTTACTTACAAACTGAATCATTTCACCAATTTAACAGTTGCTGGCTGATTCAGACTTACTGGCCTCAGTGACAGTTTCTGCTGAAATAACGATGAGTTCATGCCAGTATGTGGGTAAGAAAATAAAAACCTGTAATGGAGACGTCTTCTCATTCCTCCCTCCATCTTTCCCCCTGAAGTCCCGCGGCGCATCAGAGAGATGAGAGATGAACTGAGCCGAAGGGGAGTCAGCAGTGAGACCTCTCTTACTAATGTTATGTTTGGTATTAACATGCACAAGGCACTTAAACTCCCACTGATTTGGATGAACAACGTTTGGAAGAAGAGGCATCAATCAAAGGGCTCACACTCTGGAGCTGTCAGAGTCCCGGGGAGCTCTGTGTGTGTTGGATCGCTCCGAGGAGATGGGATTTTAACGGAGAAAATGTTTTCCTACACTGAGTTTAATGACCCGTTTGAATTTGTGTTTTCATGCTGGAGGCTGGAGGATAGAGAAGGACTGGGAGCAAGTGGTGATGACCCTGAAAAAGATGGACCCTCCACCACGTCACACCAGCATCTGTTCATCTGAAATATTCTGTCTGTGGATGTCCATGCTGCTGTTTGGTGTACACACTATAGAGAAAAGACAGGAGGACAATAGAGATCTCAGCTGTACTGAATCTAAACACCAGTGGTTCATAATCATGATACACTATAATATAAAAACACAACATAACAATGTTACCTTGACCTTTTACGGACGGACGGACGGACGGACGGATGGATGGAAATAATAACAAATAAGTCTTAAGCTTTGATTAAAAAAGGCCGAACTCAGTTATAGAGCAAAGATCTAGTGGAAGCTGATTCCAGAGTCGAGGTGCAGACGCAGAAAAATCTCAGTCACCCCAACATTTGTAAATGTGTAGAGCTGTGAGTAAATGTTGACTGTCTGACCTTAAGGAATAGAAAAGCTTAAAAACGTGGATAAATAATGGGCAGCAGGGCCGTAAAGAGCGTTAAAAATAAATAATAAAAGTGTAAAACCAGTTCTGAAACAGGAAGCCAGTGTCATTCAGGTGTAATGTGTTCCTGTCTGGGAGTGAAAGTTAGAAGCTGAGCTGCTGCATTCAGAACAACTTGGAGGAGACTAAGGGACGACTGGGGGACACCGACATGAAGAGCGATTCTGGAACTGAAAAAAGCAGGAACAGCCGTCTCCAGGTCACAAAGGTTTAAAAAGGCTTGACCTCAGTGAGAAGGTGTGGATGATAAAACCACACCGAACTACAGAGGTGATTAATTTGTCACATTTAAATCCTTGTTGAAACGACCCCTAGGTTTTTGACACAGTCGCTGAATTTAGCAGTCAGAACTCCAGAGTCAGTAGTGTTGATCCAATCTGCTTTGCAGAATTGATTTAATTCAGACAGATTGGGGGGTTTTCCAGCATGAACAGCCCACAGTAACTCAATCAGATTTTACTTTAGACTTTGATTAGGCCACTCTCAAACCTTCAGTGTTTTTAAAGCCATTCAGAAGTGCTCTTGCTTGTGAGTTTTGGCTCATTTTCCTGCTGCAGAATCCAACTGTCCCTGAGATTTAGGTCACAGACTGATGGTTGAACATTCTCCTTCAGGATTTTTTGCTAAAGAGCAGAATTCATGGTTTCATCAGTTACTAGAAGTCATCCAGGCCCTGAAGCAGCAAAACAGCCTTAGACCATCACACTACCACCAACATGTCTGGCTGTAGGTATGAGGTTCTGTTTCTGAAATGCTGTTAGTTTTACATCAGATGTTACTGAACACACCTTCCGAAAAGGTCCACCTTTGTCTCATCAGTCCACAGAATATTTTTCCAAAAGTCTTGAAGATCATCAAGATGTTTTGACCTTAACTGAGGCAGTGAGGCCTGCAGAGCTGCAGAGCTTTAAATGTTGTTCTGGGTTCTTCTAGGACCTCCTGGATGAGTCGTCGATGCAGTTGTGGAGTATTTTTGGTAAGGCAGCCACTCCTGGGAAGCTTCTCCACTGTCTCCATACTCCATGTGTGGATCAAGGTTCTCCCAAAGCTTTAGAAATGGATCTGTAACCCTTTCCAGACTGATAGATGTCAGTGACCTTGTTACTCATCTGTTCTTGAATTTCTTCAGATCTTTACATGATGTGTTGCTATTTGATATCTTTAAGCCAACTTCATGTTGTCAGACATGCTCTCTTTAAGTTATTTACTGATTCTTCAGGTCTGACAGTGATCAGTCCTGGGAGTGGATCTATAAATTGAAAATGTGGTTAATCACAGTTAAATAATGACTTAAAGAGGAGGGGTGTTAGTTATATTGTCACAAAGAATCAGGTTGGTTTGGAGCTTTTTTCACTTATTAAATCAAATCATCATCAGAAAATGGCTGTTTTTACTCAGGTCATCATCTGAAAGATCTGAAACATTTCAATGTGACAAAATGGGCAAACTCTAAAGACATTTGTAATGGGGGTAAAATGACAATAAAGTCCTCCATCAGTTAGCATACTGAAAACGTCTTATTTCTGTCAGTGCTTCTGTTTAATTCTCTGCTAACCTGGTGGTCATTAACCTGCAGCTTGGTCTCCTAGACTTCTTTCTGTCAGCCCGGTCTTGTCTTTATTGAGTCTATAGAAACAGGTTAAACTCTTTTAGCCAATAGTCTGGCTGCATTTAGCCCGTTAGCTCAACCCTAACAACCTAAACCATGAACATAAAGGATTCAATCCTTCCCCTTAAACCATATTTACATGTTGATGTAATTTAAGGCAACATTTTCCCACCTATTCTGATGAAATGTGACTCGAGGGGTTGGAGCTCCTCAGAATGATGGACACAGAGGGAAGATAAGATTTTCACCTTTACAGAAACTAAATGTATGCAGTGAGGAAGGAGTGTTTGTTTTGGTGACCTCTGGTTTTGTCCCTGATGGGGAAACATGCGCACGTTGAATGTTAAACAGCACCTTCAGTTCCGGGCTAAAAGGTCCAAAGACACATACAATGAAAGGGTAGCGGTCCTGTTGTCAGGAACAGCTGGCCACAGAGAGGGTGCTGATAAACATCTGCACTGACATTTTCCTCTCCTTTCAAAGAGAAACAGCCACACAGACATTAGCTAAATGCTTCAGACTCAAGTCAATTTGGTCTTTTTGACAGCAGTCAGGGAGGTCCGCTCAGGACTGGAAAGAGATGAGATGACAGGGAGCGTCTTAGATCTGGGACAGTTTTTAACAAAGAGAAATGCTTCAATAAAGATGGACTAATATGATCTGAGGGACCCATATGAGCTAGGCTGCTGTGGCTCAGTGGACAGAGTCATCTGGTGAGAGATAATGAAGCCCAGGTTCTCCTGATCTGAAGATCTGTGCGTGAATGCAAGGTGGACTTTAAAAGCTCTTTGAGAGGTCAGTCTGAGAGTGACTTCATAGGTTTTTCCCATTCCTCAGAACTGAGAGTCCAAGAACCAGCTGTGAAATCATGGAAACGTCTTATTCTGAGACCTTTTATTCCAGTCATTCCAAACTTTGTTCAGTTAAAAGGATTGTTTCAAACCAGGAAGAGTTGGGAAAAATAAATACTTTAATAAAAATACTGTCGATTTTAGACAGGATGAGGTCTGGACTTTGACTGGACAACTGGAATAACTTAAGTCTGTTATTTTTCTGCTATTTTGTTGTAGATCTGCTCATGTGTTTGGGATCAAGGTTCTGTTGATGACCCAGTTTGGACCAAGCTTCAGCTATTGGACACATGGACTCACATTTGATACATTGGTGTTCAGAGATGCTCATGGTCCAATCAATGACAACAAGGTGTCTGGGTTCTGTGGCTGAAAAACCAGCGCAAACCATCATCCCTCCACCACCGTGCTTGACAGTAGGTATGACATGTTTGTACTGATATGCTGTGATTGTCATGATCCTTGGGTGTTTGATCGCTTCTGATCTCTTTATTATTGTTTCAAAGACCTTGCCATACTCAGTTCATTTCTCTGTGTTCATTATTGTTAGAAAGGTCTTGCCTTTTAAGTTAATTCCTTCATGTCTTGTTTCCTGCTTGTTTTTTGTTCTGTTCTCCATTTTAGTTTATTCTATCAGATCAGTGTTTATTATTCACCATTCCTCACTCTCCCTGTTTGCTCTCCTCCACGGTTGTTCCTGACCACCCTGATTAAGGTCACCTGAATCTTCTGCCATTCTCCATCCTCACCTCAGTGCGTAAGCTCACTGGTTTTCATTATAATTTTCTGGTTCCTTCCTTTCTGTCTTTCGCTGCACTTGGGCCCTTTTTTAACCATAGAACATGACAGTGTTGGTTTCCTCCAAACATGGTTCTGTACATCACAGTCCAACATCTCCACTCTGGTCTCATCTGTCCAGAGGACATTGCCCAGAAGTCTTTTCCTTCATTCAGATGCAGCTTTGCAGACGTAAGTTCTGCTGCCATCTTGTTTTTAGAGAGAAGAGGCTTTCTCCTTTAACCCTTCCAAACAGTCATACTGTTTCGGCGTCATAACCTTTAACCTTTAACCTGCTAAATGAGGCGTCTAGAATATGAGATGGAGCTTTTGGGCTTTTGGTCATTTCTCTGAGCTTCACACTCTGACCTTGGGCTGAATCTGCTGGGACATCCACTCCTGGGAAGATTGGGAGTTATCTGAGATGTTTTCCACCTGGGAATAATCTTTTCATCTGCAGCTTGTAGGACGACTTTCAGATAGTTTGGAGATGACCTGATAACCCAACAGTTGCTCCTCTAAAGTTATTGCTGATCTCTTTCCTTTTTGGCATCGTGTTTACTCATACCTGTATGTCCCAGAGCAGCAAACTGACAAAACCTCTGCTTCCCTCTCTGTGATTCATTTTGTTAGGATTCACAAAGTAAATGAAAATTGCTTTTAATTCTTGAAGTTAGCAGAATGAGGACCATAATGGAAATGGGTTGGTTGCTGATCTTCATAATGAAACCCTCAGATTGTTACATTAGTGGTTCTTTTGTTTCTGCAGAGTTTTGGTTCTTTTCTGCCATTAGTCCAGGAACAAAACAGAAAACATTGGTTCTATCATAAAATTCAGACCCACTCACCCATTTAAACTAGTTTATTTAGTTTAGGTAATTATGTGCAACAGTGTTACAATATTCAGCTGTTCTGTCAGTGAAACCTTTCTTGACATGTTCTGATTCTAATGAGATTATTTATTGCCTGTTGTCCTCAATCCTTGACTTTATGTGGAAGTAATTTGGGTGTGGAAGCAGTGATTCCTGGTTAGTTGTATGCAGTAAACAGAAGGATCCCTAACACTGAAGAATTTTACAGCTTTAATTATTTCACACCCTGCTGATGGCTGAACCTTAAAGAGACTTGAAACGTTGCAGAAATGCAGCTTTCCTCCTTCCTGAGCTGCAGACTCATCTGCTTGCCCAGCTGCTTTCTCTCATAACGCCTTGCTGGCTTTTGATGCTCACAAGCAATTTCCTACAGATGACTATCACATTACATCAAATTAAATTGCATTACCTCACACCCAGCGAAGAGGTTTATTTACTCAACAGATGGCAGCTTTATCCTGCTGTAATATGAAACGTGCCTCCATGGATCCTGCAGGTTTCCTCACTTTTTTAATGACTTTATTCATGAATTAGGAGACAACTAGCTCATATATTTTAAGGTTAACGCACTGAATTCAAGGTGAATGTTAAGCTTCAGTTATCCTTTCTAAATATTCACAGGATTTATAAGTTTATTCAACGCTTATCTGCAGTAATGGACATCAGAGCTGAGTCTGTTTCAGTAAAACAAGGTTCAGTAAATCTGAAGGGAATGTTTTTAAGGAGTGGGATGAAAACATGTTCCAGGAAGCATGATGCATGGGTGTTTCCTGTTTTTCCTCCCATGAATGGACTCTTTGTAGCCTCGACTCAGCTGCAGGCGCTCTGAACGCCTCTCTGAAGTCTCCTGACCTGCACTCTGTCTGAAGGGCTGCAGACGCTGCAGCAGATAAAGACGGAGGAGTGGAAATAATGACCTCCTCAGAGAGACCGAGCTGCCTTATTATCTCCTCTTTAGTCACAGACGGCATCGTTAGGCCTGTCAGGGTTCAATGAAACGGTTGTTCTGGGCAGGAAGATCCACGGTGACATGACAGGTGGGGGCATAAAACTATCTTTCCTCTCCTAAAACTGTGAAAGACAGAGAAACTCTGTGTCTGCGGACAGAAACTTCCTGCTGATTCTCTGCTTCAGACCAGATTATCAACACTGAGCTTGTCTGGATCACTGGGTCTCAAGGGGCCCCGGTTCTGGTAGCAAAACCAGTTTGGGGTAACATGTCAAGTGCTTAAAATGACCCGATGTTCTGTACAGCTGAAAGTACAGTTGGACATTACTCTGTGTTTATGGATAAATACGGATCCATTCCTTATTTCCTTCTGTTTCCTCCAAGCAGTCAGACGTTCCTGTCATCATTTAAAGCTGCCTTGATCAAACGTTCTACAGGGTTCCTTCAGGGAACCCTTTGGGGAGCTGGCTGTCTTAAATGATATTCATATTTTCTAATATTAAACATTTCTTATGCAACAACATGTGAGTTCTGGCGACACCTCAAATATTCTGCATCCCTGTTGGACAGCATGGAAAAATGAAAAGAAATGAACCAAAATCTCTGGAGGAATATTATAGACCTCCACCTGCCAGGTTTATTCTTGGATTCATATTCCAGATACCAGAACGTTCCACCTTCATCTGTTCAAAATCCTTTATGCAAGTCCTGAACCAAGATGGGCTGAAAGGTCACTCAGAGAAGAAGAACCCATTACAAGGGCAACATAAAAAACAGATTACAGTTTGCAAATGAGGTCTGGGACAAGGACCTTCATTTTTAAAGACATGTCCTGTGGTCTGATGAAACTAAAGTCTGGGTTCACCAGTGTCTGGAGATAATGAACACCCTTACATTTGGAGGAAAAAAGGGGGAAGCTTGCAGGCCTGAGAACAACATCCTAACTGTGAAACACGGCGGTGGCGGCATCCTGCTGACTGATGAACTTCACTAAAATAACATCTGAAGGTATCAGTCAGGAGGTTAAAGCTTGGACACAGATTGGTCTTCCAAATGGACGATGTCCCTCAGCAGAACAACCGGGTTTAGTTCTCCAGTAGTTTAAGGACAACAAGGTCCATGTTTAGGAGAGCTGATCTCAGAGCTAAAAAGATATGTGTGAGCAAGGTGGTCTACAAACCTGACCCAGTTTCAAAGGTTCAGGAGGAATGGGCCCAAATTCCAGGAAACAGTTGTGAGAATCTTGTTGAAGGGAACCAGAACTTCTGGCCCATGTCATTCAGTTTTAAGTGCTAGTTTCCAGATACAACAGCCAGTAAATTTTAAGAAAGTTTTTAAAATTCTTAAAAACCTCTCATTATTCTGACATTCAGCAAATAATTTAAAAATAAAATAGAAATAAATTGATAGATGCTAACTGAGATTAAACATTTATTCTGTTTTAAAGTCAGACTGCAGTGAAGAATGGTTGTTTTTACTGTATTCAGCGCATGGAAATAACCTGTGTTTAGTTCATGAAAAATAAAGTAAAATAAAGCTTTAAGAGTTGCTGAGTCATAATGTAGAGTACTAACCTGACAAAAAATCTGATTTTAGCAACCAGGTGAACACTTGACATACAGTTGGTCTTCTCTGAAGGAGGATCTCTAAGGTCTTTGCTGATTTTTGCCTGATTCCTCATGACATGTGTTTAAGAGATGTTAATCTGCAGCGTTTCTCATAAAATGTTTTCCTCATCAGAGCAGAAGAACCAAAACGTCCTTCAACCTGCAGCTGAGGAGACAAATCTCAGATAACAGATATCAGAGCTTCTCCACTTTCCAGATTCATCAAAGTATTTAAGGACACAGAGTACTGGTCTCTACTTGACCAGAAAGGATAGAAAAACAGTCAAACCTGAGAGACCTTCAGAAAACCTGTTGAACTACTGATCCAGACTATTTCAAATCAACGCCTGGCTGCTTGGACGTGAAACCGAAAGAAGAAGGTTGGATCGGGACTTTTTACACAGTTCTGGGGAGCTGTTGGCCACCAGGTGCAGCATCTGCGTCAACAAATGACTCTCAGGCTATTCTCAGCTCCGTGTCCTCATTAAAACATTCCCCAAAGTGCCCCTCCATAAATCGCCCTTGGATTCATGTTTAGGTGTCTAATTAGGCTGCTCGCCTCAGCCTTGGTCCTGGCTTGTGTGTCAGTTTAATGAGGCAATTAGAGATATTAGGGATATTGTATCTGGACTATCAGGAGATTTTTCAGGGAACTGGGAAGTGTGTTGGAGGCTGAGGGGGCAATGAAAGGACAGAGGTGTAGGGTTGCAGGTATGTTGGTCCTCTGCAGGAAAGAAAATAGTGTGCAGATTGAGGAAAGGTTAAAGAAACACCTTATTTCAGCTACTGTGGAAAAGTAATAAAGTAACATTGAAAGTACAATATATTTTGGCTTTGATGGTGAAACAAAGGTTGGGAAGAACTTCTCAAGTTATCATAGAAAAGATTTAGATCATTTCATTAAACCCAGCAGAAGAACTTCATTCTCCGTCCAGCAAATGATAAGATCAAAATACCTTCTGTCCAGACATGTGAAGTGGTTAGCAAGTAGGAAGTGAAAAATTGTCCTCATGAAGCCTCTCATTGAAGCCTAGATGTGTTAGAAAGGTTCTTACTGTTGGCTGAATGGGCTACTACACCCTGACTGATGTATTGTAGGTCAGATCTGACAAGAACACAATGAAAAAGTTAGATTTTCATTTGAATTTAGCTGAATAAACTCAACGGACATCAACATTTTAGGGCTGGTTTGATCTGCAAACACAAAGTTCTGGATGTAAACCAGGACCAATGCTCACTAAGCACAAGATTTTTAGCCTGAGAGCAGAATTCATGGTTCCATCAGTGATGGTACATCTTTCAGGTCTGGATGTAGCACAGCAGGCCCAGACCATCACACTACCACCACCATGTTTGACTGTAGGTGTGATGTTTTGTCTTTGAAATGGCTTAGGTTTACTCCAGATGTAACAGGACGCACAACCTCCAAAAGGTCCCACTGTTGTCTCCTCAGTCCACAGAATAGCCCGGATTTGGACCCAGGACCTTCTGCTGTGAGGCTACAGAGCCAGAGGGATGCCTCCAGTGGAAGCTCCAGGTCATGTCCAGGTAGGCATGGAGAAACATCAAGTAAGAAAGAGATTAACACTGAAGACAGTACTAGGAGACCTTGATTACCGCAACTATGTTGGACACCAGGCATCACTGGAGAGTCTGACTGGTCCTTCTAAGCAGAACTGGTGAGAGGGAGTAGAAAACATGGAAAAAGAACCAGCCCAGGATCATGATGAACCTGGTTCTGTGTTTGCACCTCTGCGTTGCTGGACCAGAGAAAATAACCACTTCAGGGGGATAAAACCCTGTTTGACCCAAAGCCTGGACCACAGAGATCATCTGGCCATCTTTGCTCTTCAGAGACTTGAGTGACAGCTTGAACTATCATTTCTGGGCCAAACTGGACCCATTCCTAGCTTTTGGAAACTTTTGGAACCTGAAATGCCAAACATAAGAAAACTAAATATATAAATATTCTGCAGCCCAGATAAAATCTGAATTAAATGTAAACATCGCTTCATTTTGCACAAATATATTTAGATATTCCAGCCTAACCCATAATATTTTCATCTCAGGCGGTCGCTGTTTAAGATAAATCTGCTCAGTTTGCTCCATGTTTCTGTGAATTTGAGCAGAAGCAGAACCGGGCTTCCTGTCTATGATGGAGGTTCACTTTGACTCGCTAGGTGTTAATGTTTTTCATGTTTTCTGTGACTCACTGCGAGAGTCGAGTACCGAGCTGCAAATTGCATCTGTTCCTAATTAAAGAGTGCTAATGAAAGCCCGTTCTCCTGGTGGGCCTACTGACGACCAACCTGGCGTGTCGCCTCTGACGCTCCGGAGAAGGAAGAGGAGACGACACCAGCTCGGTTAGAAACTGGGTCCGACACATGCAGAACATAATGAGACGAAAAGAACAGCAGCTGAAGGTCAGCTGATCAATCTGCAGCGTTTCTCATAAAATGTTTTCCTCATCAGAGCAGAAGAGCCAAATCGTCCTTCAACCTGCAGCTGAGGAGAAAAATGATTCAACTATTTAATTTAAAGCAGAGTTAAACCAAATCATGGAAGGAAAAATTCACCAAAAATGAATTCATTAAAACAATTTAACATGAAAATGATTACAAATAAACATAAAAATGTAAAATAGATTAAAACATGATAAAATCAGCTAAATTAAACTGGAAAATAAAAGCATATCTGACATTGAGCTCAACGTTCAGGATATAAGTCAAACTTTCACCTGACAATAAATCCTGCAACCAACAGGAAGCTACTGGAGTAAAGCTAAAATCCATCTATCCATCTTCTGCTTATTGTCACTTGGAGATATCAGGTCCAGGATGGAAGCCCAGTGACTCCAGAATTTCCCAGACCAGCCACCTTCACATCTACACCCTGAGACCCTGCAGCCCTGATGGAGTCCAACCTGCACTGGGACCAAGATGTTCCCTCACAGATGTTTATAGGAGCTGAAGTCCTCATGCTCGCAGGTTGATTAAAGTAATTTAAGAAAATTCTAGAATAAAACGTGAATAAAACCTGGATCAACCAGCAGATAGATAAAGAGCCAGGATATGTCAGAAATCTGTTCCACTTTAATGTTTTTAGTCCTCAACTTTCATCTTTTAACCCGTTTTAGAAATGTTCTCCTTTCCACGTCTGGGCTGCAGGGTTGGGGTACGTGTTTGAGTCAACGTCTCACTCATGCCCTCTTTTTCCTCCTTTTATGGGAGAATAATGGGAATAATCTGGAAGGTTTGCTCTGGGAGGTGTGGTGTAAAGCTCAAGCAGGGACCCTTAATGTTGCAAATTCATTTACAGGTTTAATTAGATGGATGGAGCCCTGGCCGTTATTAAAACAGGGAGGGAGAGGATGTTGCCAGCACTACAGGACTTTTTAATTACAACTCCACATCCCCGCTTGCTGACGTCTGGGGAACCGGTTAATTAAAATCCTCATTATTTTACTTTTAATTAGTTCCCCCTTCTTTTGTTTCCTCGCACCATATGGCAGTGTTCTCTGGTCAAATCAACTTAATTGAGCTAATTAAGTTGATCAGTTTAATTATTCAAAGTGTTCTGATTGGATAGAGGAGTTACTGCCCACCCTGCCCCTCCACCCACTTCATCACCTAACAAAACAGGCCTAATTCAGCTTCGCTCTTTGTGATCAAACTCCCAGTGTATCCATTTAATGTGGATGGAGCTGAAGAGGAGGAGGAGGAGGAATCACATGGATCTGCTCTGGATCCTTTCTCTCACTTAATGGATCTTTGACTCACTATGACTGCTGGACGGAACCACTCTGCACGGACAACATTAACGTGGTTGGATCAATCCAGCCACACACTGCAGTGTAATTTATTAGGAGTTTATGTGACAGACCAACAGGACGTTTTGCATCTTTATGATGATGAAGTGAAATTTCTTTAGAAATAGGAATCTGAGTCAGAATCATGTAGAACCACCTATCTCCACAGGTCTTTTGGCCTTTGTCTCGACTAGCTTCAAACATCTACAGATGTAACATTTGGTCCATTCTTCTTTGTAAACATCTCAAGCTCAGTCAGATTGGATGGAAAAAAAATCAGTGAATATCAGTCAAGTCCTCCCACAGATTCTCAGTAAAATTGAAGTCTGGACTTTGACTAGGCCATTCAAACTCATGAAACGGCTTTGATTTAAACCATCCATTGTATCTCTGGCTGTATGTTCAGGGTGGTTGTCCTGCTGGAAGGTGAACCTCCACCCCAGTTTCAGGTCTTCTGCAGCCTCTAACAGGTCTTCTTCCAGGAGTGTCCTGGATTTAGCTCCATCCATCTTCTCATCAACTGTCCAGCTTCCCTGTCCCACAGCATGATGCTGCCACCATACCATGTTTCACTGTGGGGATGGTGTGTTCAGGGTAATGTTCAGTGTTAGAACTACAACTACAAACAGGACCTCTTCTGGTTAATTTACGGCTGCAGGAAAACGTGCAGTTACACGTCCTGGAATCCAGCCGGACCCACCAGCGGCGCTGAGGGTCTTAGACAGACCATGATGGTTTTTCCTTCTACTGCACAACCTGAGTGACCTGGATCTGAGCTACACCCCAAGGTGGTACGGGGGGGCTAGAACAGCTGGTTACCATGGAGACTCTGGTTGACAGTCCATTATTTCCAACATATTTAAAATGATACATTTTTTCTTTTTTTGAGAGGAGGTTTGTTGAGACGACCTCCTGTGTCTCAGCGTTATGGTGCAGCTTTAGATCAACAACGCCTTTCCAGTTTCTTCTCGGTCCAAACAGCATCAGTAGAACCAAATTGATTCTGCAGGCTCTTCTTCCGGCTGAACAAATTTATCCTGCACATTTCTCTTTAACCACCTCTGTGTTAAAACCGCTAAGATTTTAATTTGATCTAATTTAAAGAAAATGAAAACATTGAACTGTCTCTTGTTTTCACATATTGTAGTTGTGGTTTTGGACTAATGTTTGAAATACGATGTGAGCGATGGAAACTGAAGTCAGATTCCTTGTTTGTGCCACAAACTTGGCTTTTAATGTTGATTCTGATTATTTTTAAGTTACGTTTTAATCTTTCTCAATATTTCTTGTTTGCTCCTCAGGTCTCCTCATTATTCCTCAGTTCCTCTTAAATATTATAAAACACCTCCTGGATTTTGGGTCTAAACCTTGAAGCCTAATTTCAGTGTCAGGGAAGTAAAAACTAATTTGCACAGAATCAAATGAAATAATTATTTTTTGTGTTAAGGACAGCAGCTGATGCTGCACAGAAACACTTCAGGATGTCTTCTAAAATCCTGCTGGCCAGTAACTGGCTAAGATGTTTTTGGACTTTGGGATAGTTTAGGTCTTCAGAGGACGGCCAGAACCTTCAGCTCTGAGCCTCTTGGGTTGGTAGAATAATGTCAGACCTAAAGGAGCAAATAAACAAAACAACAAACTCAGCTTTCAGCTTGTTGACCTGAAGGCAGCATCAAATGATGAGCTGATGCTGAGGAGAAATCAATTATTTACTCGGTGTCTCTGCTCATGAAAAGCATGGGACAAATTCATTAAAGCATGCAAATCAGTTTAATTGCAATTATCTTCATATGTTGATAAGCGACAACGGGGGTCTCCCAGCTTCCCATCAGCCTCTAACGAATCCAACCTCCAATTAACTCGAGGAGTTCAGATCTAATTAGCAACAAACCAAAGATACACAGAACAAAAGTTTTAAAGGTTAAAATTCAGGCTCAACTTAAACTGATGACTTCAGGAAAAAATGTATTATGCTTCATTAAGATGCTGTAAATTATCAGCAGAGTAAACTGACTTTAAATATAGACCGAATAAATCAAAGTGTTTTTATTAAATAAATGCTTCATTTCTTCATCTAAAGTCTCCGGAGAGACAGAAATCCATCTTTACGTCTTTTCAAATGAATAAAGGAGAAATTCATTTTTCTCCTTATTAAAGTATTTTTGTTTCATTCAGATTGTTTTTTTTTTTTTTACTGTGTTGAGAATAAAAATGTCATAAACCTCCATGGTTGCATGGGCGATACTAAAGATCCAGTGGACCACAGACATCAACACCTGGTCAGAACTTTGGTTCCTGAACCTTTTTATTCACCTTGTTTTCATGACAAAAACCTTTGAAATCAGAAAAGATCTAAAAGCCTGGAGGCCTTTATATGAGAAGGACATCAACGCACCGTGGTCCCTTCAGAAAAACTCTCACTTAGGACCCTGACAGCCCAAATAGGTCCCTCAAACAAAGATGATAGAAAATCATACAAATTATATTTTTTATTTTCCAATCTGTATCTTCGAATCGTCTGCACCCGTAATCAGAACTATTAACATTTTATTAATTTTAGACATATTTTTACACGCCATTTAATCCAGTGTTTCCCCATGTGTCATCTAGAAAAAGACAAAATATAATCTCTGAAGTCCAGAGTTTGATATTTGGAGGGTTTTGGTTTTTAAATGCAAGAAATTTTTCTATTTTTATACAATAAATGAACACAATACAACAGAGGGGCTTGATTCAGAGCTCTACATTCTTCCTCCTGAGCTGTGGATCTCTGCAGCTCCTCCAGAATTACCATGGGCCTTTTGGCTGCTTTTCTGATTATTGCTCTTCTTGCCTGGCCTGTCAGTTTAGGTGGACTAGATTTCATCTATGGGTAGCAGAATAAAGGGGGAGGAATACAAACAGCTGACACATTTTGTTTGTAAAAATACTGAAAACCTATTTCCTGAAATTCCTACTGCTTCACGTTTTTCTTCTACTTTGTGTTGGTCTGATTCATAAAGTAAAATCATTTGTGGCTGGAATGTGTGAAAATCTGGAAAGGTTTAAGACGTGTGAATAACACTGCGTTCTTATGACAAGAACCTGTTTCATCAAGAGACAAAAACAAGGATTTTAGTTGGAGATGAGATGATTGGAGATCCTGACTAAAAGTTATCAGGTGAAACTGGTCTACAGTGGAGGCACGAGTGGAAAACCAGAGGAATGTTGTTCTGGAGATAAGTTTAAGGCACTGAAAGCGTCTTTGTTGCTGTGAATGTGAAACTAATTAGACCAACCCTGTGAGGGAGCTGCTCGGTTCTGCAGGCCCGTTTATGTGTGGAGCCTCAGCTGCCTGCTCATGTGTGCCGGCCTGACTTTAAGCCTTTCATTTTTCCTCTGCAGCGAGCCGCCCTCATAATGTGAGAAAGGAAGCGGTGCAGCGATTCAGGACCAAGCGGTCAAAAACGAGAGCTGATTCAAAGATGCTTTTGGACCCACAAACACAATGAGAGACAGAAGGTTTGCAGTCGAGGTTCAGATGTTTTAATTTAGATTTAAAAGAGGATCACAAAGTTTTTATGGTTGAAAACAATTCATGGATCCAAACTGCCGGCTGCCCACAGAAAACCTTCCCTCCTTTTTAATTAGCCCGCCTCACCAGATTAGACCTCATTAGGCTACAACACAGGAGTGCATCTAAAGCCCGTGTAGGCCTCCAGTGCATCCCACTTTAATTGGTTCTGTAATGGTCTCAGCTCAGGCCTTTGAAATCCCATTCCTGCGGGTAATCAGCCATGTTTGTCTAGGAAACACGAGCGTTTCTTTCTGAGCCGTCGGCCTGAAGTGGCTCCAGCTCAGAGCTGCCGGCTCAGCGTTGGTCAAACGCTCATCATGGTAGAAACACAGAGAAGGAAATCACTTCTTCTCAGCCTGGTTTTCTAAGTTTAGAGAAACAACTTTCTTGGAAAAACGTCACGCACACCTGACTGCCATGCATGCATGTTTTAGACCACCCAAAACACTTTAGTCTGGTCATTTTTACTCTTTCATGACTGCAAAACGTTCCTTTCTATACTGAGAAGGTTGACAAACAGGAAAAACAATCAGCGTTAGGACAACCATTAAAAACTAGTCCTTACTAACACTGGATGGAATCTATATTTATTTTATAAAGTCTTCAACAATTTATGGAATATTTGTGCTTAAAGGTCAGTTGAAAGGTGTTAGAGTTCCCAAGTATCAGAGCATTCAAGAAAAAAACATTTTATTTGTAGGATTTCTTTTAATGGAGACGATTTCACAAATTTGCTTGAAAAGGATTTAAAAATTCAACCAAAAAAGAAAACGTCACTCTTGTTGCTTCCTTTAGATTTAGGGGGGAAGTATCAGCCAGAAGCTGCTGATTAAATGCATTAAATAACTGATCATCTTCAGAGAGACGATTTCTATAGAAGCAGATGTGCATTAACACAACGCCAAGACAAAGTCATCAGCAATGACCTTCAGATCAATAACTTTAGCTGCACATCAACCTGGGAAGGGTTAGAAGGTCATCTGCAAACCATCTGAAGTCCATCATTCTACAGAGGAAGATTATTCCCAGGAGGAAAACATCTCAGACAGCTGCCAACCTTCCCAGGAGTGGACGTCCCAAGGTCAGAGCGTGAAGCTTAGAGAAATGACCCAAAACCCGAGAGCTCCATCTCAGACTCTACAGACCTCGGTTAGCTGGTTAAAGGTTAAAGGTCATAACAGGACAGTTAGAAAAACACTGAACCAGCATGGCTGCTTGGAAGGGTTGTAGGAGGAAGCCTCTTTTCTCTAGAAACAAGATGGCAGCAGGACTTAGGTTAGCAAAGCTACATCTGAACATAGGACAAGACTTTGGGACAATGTTCTCTGAACAAATGAGACCAAAGTAAAGATGTTTGACCATAATGTGTAGAACCATGTTTGGAGGAAACCAAACCCAGCAGATCAGTACAAACACCTCATACCTGCTGTCAAGCATGGTGGCGGAGGTATGATGACTTGGGCTTGTTTTTCAGCCACAGTACCTGGGCACCTTGCCGTCATTGAGTGAACCATGATCTCCTCTGTGTACCAAAGTATTCAAATGTGAATCCATATGTCCATCACTTGAAGATGTGAGTCTACAAATGCTGAAACAGAATAGAATCAAAGTCCTGCAATGGCCCAGTCAAAGTTCAAACCTCAACCTGTTTCACAACTGCATCTACTTCATTTCAAGTCCACATAAAGTTTCATGTTTTAATTATTTCCTGGTAAATCAGACCTTAGAAGATGTTCTTGTTATGTTGCCTCCTGAACTGAAGATGGAAACAAGTTTTATTTACAACAAAAGGAACAGATTCAGATGCAGAGTCCGATTCAGAGTTAAAAGGTTCTGCATCAGATTTCTGCAGTAACTGCTTGCAGCAGTCACTTTGCTCTGGGAGTCCTGTTGAGTTTCCACTTTAACCTGCTGGATGGTGGAAAGGATTCCTCTGCAGTCACACAAGTCAGACAGGAATGTCAGGCCCAACTGGTGGGATCCATGAATCCACAGCAACTTCCTGCATCTTCTTCACCTTTCAGCCTCACATTGGACTGGTCCATCTTCAAAGCCTTCTCAGGAGAAAGCAGTTTATTGGGTTTGCTGAGGAGCAGGAGGGCGTTGGAGGATGGAGATCAATAAGACTGGGAAGGAGAAGGCACGTGTGGTTTCCCCATCATCTTCCTCAGCACACCTGTAAACAGAGATCAGGCATCATCAACCAGAAACACCATGATCTTCAGCTACAGAATCTCCTTCAGATCTTCCTCTAAATACACTCAGCACCTGCTTTTATGAAGGAACTTTACATCTGAGCCGAAATGTCTGAGAACTGGTCTCCATCTGTTGGACCTCTTGGTCCTTCAGCTCCATTAGTTGGTCAGTTTAGTAAACATCAAATCATCACAAGTGATGGCTGTCAAACTGTGGGAAGTGCTGGTAATGCTCCCTTCCACTTTTGCTACTTGGTGAAGAAGACCAATGACTTCTTTTCCCACTTCTCTGATGGGAAAAGGGTTTGTTTCCAGTCTTCTCATGTGGTGAGGCCACCTTCTGCCTTCCAAGAAGCCACTAAAGTTCCTTACGAAGCTCTCACTATCTAAGGTCCGCCTGCAGCAGTGAAGCCATCTCTGTTTCAGTAACACCAGCAGCTCAAGCCTGGAGAACGTTCCCTCAGTGGACAAAGACTCCAGCTACGAGTGGACTTGGGAGTTGGTGACCAGACCAAGTTAACTCGGAGGTAACTCTTCAAGGACAAGACGTGACTAGATTCCTTTAACAAAGACCAGGAAAAATGGCGGCTCTGTTCTCTTCAGGACCAACAGAGGGTTTCTGCAGGTTTCACTGAACAGATTTTAAAACTCTTATGGTTTAAATTTAGGACCTGCATGAACTTTGAAATGAACATGAATGACTGAAGCTACCTTCTTCAGACCAGCAGTAGATATAAACAACTAAATAATTTAGATTGTCGAAAAACAAAAAGCTCCATTTTTAAAGTTAACTCCAGCCTTCAGTATCAGGCAGTTATTCAGTAAAACAGCCAAATCCCATCTGCACTGATGGGATGGTAGTAAGCAGGATAAACTAACCTTGGTTCTGACTCGGGGGATTTTTCCACCTGGGTTACCTGACCTTCAACACCTTCCCACAGGATAACTCCCACATCAGTTATTAATGACTTTTAGCTACAGAAATACGTTTTCCAGCCAAACCTTCTTAAATATAAATTATGAAAGAGCTGCAGGTGGAGAGCATCAGAAGGATGGTTTGATTTTAGCCCCAAAACATAACATTTTAACTCAGTTTTACGACCAGAACTCTATAGCGGGTTGGCGGGTCAAGCAGAACGTACAGGGTTAAAGTCCTTTAGACTTATGGTCTTCCTGCATTATGGGTCTGAATGCACTGATCGGGTTTATCCTGGCCTGACCTGCCAGATCTGTTTATAACAGATAAAGGAGATGAAATGTACTTTGGGTTTTTAGGTGAAGGTTTAAATTCAACAAAAAATGAAGAAATCAAGACATCATCTCCTTATAAAGGATCAAAACATCCGTTTATAACATTTTTGTCTAAGTTTTTTTAAACACAAAAAGATTTCTGGATTCATTTTAACGCATATTATGAAGACTTTGGAACAATTTGAGACTCTTTAAGACCTTGTGGAAATCCTGGCACCAGGAGAGAGGCAAATCCTCCAGATTCTGGTAACCAGGAAGCTCACTGGACAAAGCCAGATACTCTGGTGACTGCCTGATAACACTACCACTCCACTCCTGACGCCTCCCTTCTGATCTCTTCTAGATCTGATCTATTATGCCCCCAGGTCTGCATCAGCGTATCGCGCCAGTGGCACTGCAGAGACGGAGTTTCTCATTCCAGCAGATGTTGCTGCACCACGAGTTCGGTTGAGGTGTTGATCCACCACTGACCTAGTAGCTGGAGGACGTCACAGTAATCCAGGATAACCCCAGCTGAGACCCATTTTTTCCTACTGTTTCTGTTTCTTTGTTAGATGTTAGTAAAAACATCTTCTAAACCTTCTGATCCGACATGATGCCGTTGGTCTGCAGTGGAGCAGAGTGTCCACTCAGCAGAACTCCTCCAGGTCGGTCATGTTCGCAGAAGATCGTCCCGTTGATGTAGTGGAAGCGATCGCCAGGGACCAGACGGTTCCTGCAGGTGGCGCAGGTGAAACACTACCAAAGAAACAATGACCAGTCAGACACCAGGTGGAGAACAAGGTGAGAATCAGGAGGATTTATTCAGAATCCCACCAACCTTCAGGTGATAAACGCTGCCTTGAGCTCGCATCACCATCTCACTGGCAGGTATGGACTGTCCACAGGCACTGCAGGCGCCACTGTGTCCAAAGAGTCTGCATGAAAAACAAACGGTTCAGACTTTAACACAGGATTCTACAAACAGACATAAAGAAAATAAGTACACCTACTTTGAGGCCTGAGGTTTTATTCATTGTAATGAATAAAAACATCATGTGATGATCTGCAGGTTCTAAAATCCAAACACAACAGATTCCAAAAGGTACTTGTTTCAAACATTGCTTCAGCTAATGGAGGTTTGCAGACATTCATTTCAAAGGTCTGGACTTTGACTAGACCATTGCAACACCTTGATTTATTTTATATTTCAGCCATGCTGCTGTGTTTGGGAGCATTGTTCTGATGGTGACCCAGCCGGGACCAGGCTTCAGCTGTCGGACAGAAGGACTCACATTTGACTCTAGAATATTTTGGTAAACAGAGGAGATCATGGTCCTATCGTTCACTACAAGGTGTCCTTCCCAGGTTAATGGGCAGCAACAGTTGCTCATCTGATGGTCATTGCTGATGACTTTCAGTCTTGGCATTGTGTTAACACACACCTGCCTATATAGAGGTGTTCACGCTGAAGATGATCAGTTATTTCATGCATTTGATCAGAGCTTCTGGCAGATATTGTCCCTCTTAAATCTAAAGGAAGCAGAAACAGTCAATGTTTCCAAATTTGGTATAATTTTTGAATCCTTTTCATGCTATTTTGTCAAATTGTATCCATTTAAAAAAGCCTATAAATGCTGCTGTTCTGCAGCTCCTGACGGATACCTCCTGAGTCCTGTGGATGCAGCCATGATGGACTTAGTGTTTCAAACACAGTTTCTGCCTTTTTGGTTTAATGTTGATTAAATAAATTAAAACATGGTGTAATAATGTCATGTATTATTCATCTGAAGTTGGATGTACCTGATTTTTCAAAGGGTGTTCTTATTTTTTATTCTTTATAAACTTAAAGACAGGTTTTAAAATCCAGTCCATGTAGCATGAACATCTTCTCAGAGTTCTGGCTTGGATCAATTATTCAGACCCGCGTGTTTGGACATTTCAACAACTCACAGTACCTGAAATAACCCTCCAACATCAACACAGAGCCCAATGTTGCTTTAACACTCCTGCTTTCTGTCTGCGTGCTTCGGTGTGTGTATAAAACACAGCCAGGTGTACAGAACAGAGAATCAGTTGCACCTTCGCTGCAGTCGTCATGAGATTGTGCAGCTAAAAAGCCTCAACCCTAGAGAAGGTTTCCTGCACCTTAAGCACCTAAAAAAATGAGTTTTAAAAATGTTGCAGCACATCAGATCCAAACAGAAAATCTGCAGGGAGCACAATGATTAATCTGGGCCTGAACAGCAGCAGAACCTTTTAGCAGGAAGCCACAGTCTGATTCTGTAAATCAGGAGATTTATTCACAGAAATGATCAAATATTATAATAATTATAAAATAATAGTAAAAAACACAGTCATTCAGTATCATCACCGGCGGGTCGAAGCGTTACAAAAATCTGAGATTAGCCACAAACCTAGAGTGGCATCTCCAGTTTAGGAAAGCCATCCCCAGGTTTTCAGTGGGCCCCATCAGGGCTCATGTTTCTAGAGCCACCCCTGCTCAATTTACAGATAATTGTGTGAGTCAAACAAAAATATACCGTGGATTTATGTGACGACACATTATGTCAGACAGTTAAATACGATTTACTACCAGGCTGTAGGTAAAATATACCGAATGAGAACGTTGGACCGCTTGATTTTAGTAGAAAAACATGTCTGAATAAATCATTTTATTTTAGTGGGTTCAATCTGCAACCTGTCAGAGTTCAGGTCAAAGCTGAAACATTAGAAGCTAACAGCTGCAGAGATTATGGGCTAAAGATGAATCAGTCTAATAAAAATACTGAGCAGAGGCGCCGACATTATTACCTGAATCCTGATGCAACGTGGCTGCACATTTAATGAGTTTAAACAGGTGATATATATGGAGCTCTACCACAGACCTGCAGACACTGTGTCTGATTTAGTGGAGAAGTTCAGTCAGGAAGTCCTGTCTGCGTGCACAGCTCACCTGATGTAGTCGTTCTTGCAGAGGATCATGCCACCTTTGCTGTAGCAGATGCTGCTGTACTCGCCCAGCTGGGCGTGACAGCAGGAGCACTTCAGGCAGCGGGTGTGCCAGTAGCGTTCCATGGAGAAGAGCAGGAAGCGGTCCGAGATCCGTCCTCCACATCCTGCACACGACCTGCCGGCCACCGCCCCGCCGGCGCCGCCCATCACCGCCACGGTGGGTGCCTCCACCCTGCTGTTCACCATCACAGCCTGAGGAAGGAGAGAAGACTCAGATCTTCTTCATCTTCACAGTGTCAGGTCAAAACAAGCAGAATAATTCAAGGTTAAAAATCAAACAGTGACTTTAGGTTTGGACAAGAAGCTCCAAACAGATTAAACATCAGAGGATCAGTTTCCACCAGTGAAATGTTGTAAAAATCCAGAATAAAATGGGGAAAACTCCCAGTAACAAAGATGAGGTCTTCTTTTATTTTCATAAAAATCATTAGAAGTTGTGAAAGTCTGATTACTTTAATATCCATCCGTTCCTGCATTTCAGAATCCATCAGTGCAGCTTTTCCCACTTGGTAACAT
Source organism: Girardinichthys multiradiatus (assembly GCF_021462225.1). Classification (NCBI taxonomy): domain Eukaryota; kingdom Metazoa; phylum Chordata; class Actinopteri; order Cyprinodontiformes; family Goodeidae; genus Girardinichthys; species Girardinichthys multiradiatus. The sequence continues at coordinate 41,184,005 of NC_061801.1, read as the reverse complement.
TCGAGCCATGAAGAGCTTCACATGGTTCTTTGTCTCGTTCTTCCTTGAGACGGGTCTTAGGGTGTCCAACTGTAAGGGGTCGTCATCTCAGATCCAGTTCCACAATTCTCCAACGTGCTCTGGTAGGAACCGGCCAGGACTGCAGGCGTACCCTCTTCTTCCTCAGCCAGGCCTTTGGGATGTGTGCAGAATGAGGTTCTCCATTGTGTTCCTGATAAAGGTGTTGCTCTGATGTGATGGTCCATTCCAGATGCCTCTAAGCACAAAGAAGACGCCGTCTCTGAGCAAGATTAACATCAGCCTTTTTTTGTGACTGTAACTCCATCCTGAGTGTGACAATCAACTTTTCCAGGTTTCCGACCACAACATCCCCCTCTGAAGGGGGATGGGCCCACATGGAGGCCCACCACCTGGTACTCTCTGGCAAGCTCCACCTCAGGCCTGGCTCAAAGAGGATTCCTCGGTCTCACTAATCTCTGCCAGTCACTGAGATCTACCATGAGAAACTGTCTAATCGGTCTTCGTCTGGCCTAACTGGCCATGGGAGACTCTACCAGGAGCTGATTCCTAGACAGCATAGCCTTTTGGATCAAACTTCTCAGCCTCCCTGGACTAGTTTACTCCAGGGTGCTGAAAAGGAGGCTCCAAATGTAGTGCAGGTTGGACTCCTTATCTTCAGTGGCTTGGGTGTGTTGCTCCATACTCCGCATCTCTGCACAAAACATCCTCCTGGGAAAAGACCCAGAACAATCTGGAAGACTGGATGGATGTATCAGAGTAATTAAACCTCGTTATCAGTCCCAACTGCTCCTGCATTTGCTAGGAGTCATTTGTTGGAAACATGTTGCAGCCTAAAGAGCATCCATGCATGGAAAAATAACTACCTGACATTATAGAATCTAATATTAGCATTTATGACGTTTTAGTATCTAAATCAGAGCCAACCACTGCTGCATCTTCTTTAGTGGAGAAATCTGAGGCTCCAAGCACCAAAAGCTTCCTTTCAGGACTAAATCACCAGAACTTTCTGGTGAAGAGCTCAGGAAAATTTACT